>NC_052551.1:180530-221278 GCF_016699485.2 Gallus gallus
TTGGTTAAATGGGGGATTTTCGAAGAGGAAATGCTTCGTTTCAGGTTGAATTTGGGGTTTTTGAAGCCAAAATGCGTGATTTACACTTAAATGGGGGATTTTCCAAACGAAAATGCATGATTTTCTTTTTAGATGGGGGATTTTCATAGAGAAAAGGCATGATTTTTGTGTTAAGTGGGGGATATTTGCAAAAAAAAAAAAAACGAGGCGTGATTTTTGGGTTAAACAGGGGATTTTTGAAGAGAAAATGTGTGATTTTCAGTTAAATCGCGGAATCTCTAAGAGAAAATGCCTGATGTTTGCATTAAATGTGTGATTTTCGTAGAGATAATGCGTGATTTTCAGGTTACATGGGAGATTTTTGCAGAGAAAATGTGTGATTTTCGGTTACATGAGGGATTTCTTGCAGAGACAATGCTTGATTTTTGTTTAAATGAGGGATTTTGGCAGAGAACATGCGTGATTTTCGGGTTAAACGGGGGATTTCTGCAAAAAAAAATCATGATTCTCGGGTAAAATTTGGTGTAGTTGAAGAGAAAATGCATGATTTTGGGGTTAAATGGGGGATTTTGGAAGAGAAAATGCGCGTTGTTTGAGATAAACAGGGGATTTTTGTAGAGCGAATGCATGATTTTGGGGTTAAATGGGGGATTTTCCAAGGGAAAATTTGTGATTTTCGGGTTAAATGGGGGACTTTCCAAGGGAAAAGGCATGATTTTCAGGTTAAATGGGGGATTTTGGAAGAGCAAATGTGTGAGTTTTGGTTAAATGGGGGGTTTTCCAGAGAAAATGCATGACTTTCTGTTCAATGGAGGATTTTTGTGGTGAAAATGCGTGGTGTTCAGGTTAAAGCAGGGATTTTCGATGAGAAAATACATGATTTGGGGGTTAAATGTGTTTGTTTGTTTGTTTGTTTTAAGAGAAAACTTGTGATTTTTGATGAATTATGTATTTTTGAAGTGAAAATGCGTGATTTTCAGGTTAGATCGGGGATTCTTGAAGAGAAAATGCATCATTGTCGGGTTACATGGGGGATTTCCAAAGAGAAATCGCCTTTTTTTTTTTTTTTTTCTGGTTAAATGGGGGATTTTTGAAGAGAAAATGCGTGATTTTCAGATTAAATGGGGGATTGTTGAAGGGAAAATGTGTGATTTTCGGGTTAAATGGGGGATTCTCGAAGAGAAAATGGGTGATTTTTGGGTTGAAACTGCTATTTTTGTAGAGAATAGGCATGATTTTTGGTTTAAAAGAGGGATTCTCAAAGAGAAAATGCATTATGTTTGTTTAAGTGGGGTATTTTTGAAGGGAAAATGTGTGATTTTCGGGTCAAATGGGGGATTCTCGAAGAGAAATTGTGTTTTTTTCTGGTTAAATGGGGGATTTCCGAAGAGAAAATGCATGATTTTCGTTTAGATGTGAGGTTTTTGTAGAGGAAATGCGTGATTTTTTGGATACATGGGGGATTCTTGTAGCAAAAATGTTTGATTTTGGGGTCCAATGGGGGATTTTTGAAGAGCAGAAGTGTGATTTTCACGTTAAATGGGGGGTTTTCCGTGAGAAAATGTGTGATTTGGGGGATAATGGGGTATTTTTGAAGAGATAAAGCATGATTTTGGGGTAAATGGGGGATTTTGCAAGAGAAAAGGCGAGATTGTTGAGTTAAATGGGGGATTTTGCAAGAGAAAATGCGTGCTTTTGGGGTTAAATGGGGGATTGTTGAAGAGACAATGCATGATTTGGGGGTTAAGGGGGGGATTTTGAAGAGAAAATGCCTGATTTTGTGGAAAATGTGGGATGTTGCAAGAGAAAATGCATGATTTTCGGGTTAAATGGGGGATTTTCGAAGAGGAAATGCTTCGTTTCAGGTTGAATTTGGGGTTTTTGAAGCCAAAATGCGTGATTTACACTTAAATGGGGGATTTTCCAAACGAAAATGCATGATTTTCTTTTTAGATGGGGGATTTTCATAGAGAAAAGGCATGATTTTTGTGTTAAGTGGGGGATATTTGCAAAAAAAAAAAAACGAGGCGTGATTTTTGGGTTAAACAGGGGATTTTTGAAGAGAAAATGTGTGATTTTCAGTTAAATCGCGGAATCTCTAAGAGAAAATGCCTGATGTTTGCATTAAATGTGTGATTTTCGTAGAGATAATGCGTGATTTTCAGGTTACATGGGAGATTTTTGCAGAGAAAATGTGTGATTTTCGGTTACATGAGGGATTTCTTGCAGAGACAATGCTTGATTTTTGTTTAAATGAGGGATTTTGGCAGAGAACATGCGTGATTTTCGGGTTAAACGGGGGATTTCTGCAAAAAAAAATCATGATTCTCGGGTAAAATTTGGTGTAGTTGAAGAGAAAATGCATGATTTTGGGGTTAAATGGGGGATTTTGGAAGAGAAAATGCGCGTTGTTTGAGATAAACAGGGGATTTTTGTAGAGCGAATGCATGATTTTGGGGTTAAATGGGGGATTTTCCAAGGGAAAATTTGTGATTTTCGGGTTAAATGGGGGACTTTCCAAGGGAAAAGGCATGATTTTCAGGTTAAATGGGGGATTTTGGAAGAGCAAATGTGTGAGTTTTGGTTAAATGGGGGGTTTTCCAGAGAAAATGCATGACTTTCTGTTCAATGGAGGATTTTTGTGGTGAAAATGCGTGGTGTTCAGGTTAAAGCAGGGATTTTCGATGAGAAAATACATGATTTGGGGGTTAAATGTGTTTGTTTGTTTGTTTGTTTTAAGAGAAAACTTGTGATTTTTGATGAATTATGTATTTTTGAAGTGAAAATGCGTGATTTTCAGGTTAGATCGGGGATTCTTGAAGAGAAAATGCATCATTGTCGGGTTACATGGGGGATTTCCAAAGAGAAATCGCCTTTTTTTTTTTTTTTTTTCTGGTTAAATGGGGGATTTTTGAAGAGAAAATGCGTGATTTTCAGATTAAATGGGGGATTGTTGAAGGGAAAATGTGTGATTTTCGGGTTAAATGGGGGATTCTCGAAGAGAAAATGGGTGATTTTTGGGTTGAAACTGCTATTTTTGTAGAGAATAGGCATGATTTTTGGTTTAAAAGAGGGATTCTCAAAGAGAAAATGCATTATGTTTGTTTAAGTGGGGTATTTTTGAAGGGAAAATGTGTGATTTTCGGGTCAAATGGGGGATTCTCGAAGAGAAATTGTGTTTTTTTCTGGTTAAATGGGGGATTTCCGAAGAGAAAATGCATGATTTTCGTTTAGATGTGAGGTTTTTGTAGAGGAAATGCGTGATTTTTTGGATACATGGGGGATTCTTGTAGCAAAAATGTTTGATTTTGGGGTCCAATGGGGGATTTTTGAAGAGCAGAAGTGTGATTTTCACGTTAAATGGGGGGTTTTCCGTGAGAAAATGTGTGATTTGGGGGATAATGGGGTATTTTTGAAGAGATAAAGCATGATTTTGGGGTAAATGGGGGATTTTGCAAGAGAAAAGGCGAGATTGTTGAGTTAAATGGGGGATTTTGCAAGAGAAAATGCGTGCTTTTGGGGTTAAATGGGGGATTGTTGAAGAGACAATGCATGATTTGGGGGTTAAGGGGGGGATTTTGAAGAGAAAATGCATGATTTTGTGGAAAATGTGGGATGTTGCAAGAGAAAATGCATGATTTTCGGGTTAAATGGGGGATTTTCGAAGAGGAAATGCTTCGTTTCAGGTTGAATTTGGGGTTTTTGAAGCCAAAATGCGTGATTTACACTTAAATGGGGGATTTTCCAAACGAAAATGCATGATTTTCTTTTTAGATGGGGGATTTTCATAGAGAAAAGGCATGATTTTTGTGTTAAGTGGGGGATATTTGCAAAAAAAAAAAAACGAGGCGTGATTTTTGGGTTAAACAGGGGATTTTTGAAGAGAAAATGTGTGATTTTCAGTTAAATCGCGGAATCTCTAAGAGAAAATGCCTGATGTTTGCATTAAATGTGTGATTTTCGTAGAGATAATGCGTGATTTTCAGGTTACATGGGAGATTTTTGCAGAGAAAATGTGTGATTTTCGGTTACATGAGGGATTTCTTGCAGAGACAATGCTTGATTTTTGTTTAAATGAGGGATTTTGGCAGAGAACATGCGTGATTTTCGGGTTAAACGGGGGATTTCTGCAAAAAAAAATCATGATTCTCGGGTAAAATTTGGTGTAGTTGAAGAGAAAATGCATGATTTTGGGGTTAAATGGGGGATTTTGGAAGAGAAAATGCGCGTTGTTTGAGATAAACAGGGGATTTTTGTAGAGCGAATGCATGATTTTGGGGTTAAATGGGGGATTTTCCAAGGGAAAATTTGTGATTTTCGGGTTAAATGGGGGACTTTCCAAGGGAAAAGGCATGATTTTCAGGTTAAATGGGGGATTTTGGAAGAGCAAATGTGTGAGTTTTGGTTAAATGGGGGGTTTTCCAGAGAAAATGCATGACTTTCTGTTCAATGGAGGATTTTTGTGGTGAAAATGCGTGGTGTTCAGGTTAAAGCAGGGATTTTCGATGAGAAAATACATGATTTGGGGGTTAAATGTGTTTGTTTGTTTGTTTGTTTTAAGAGAAAACTTGTGATTTTTGATGAATTATGTATTTTTGAAGTGAAAATGCGTGATTTTCAGGTTAGATCGGGGATTCTTGAAGAGAAAATGCATCATTGTCGGGTTACATGGGGGATTTCCAAAGAGAAATCGCCTTTTTTTTTTTTTTTTTTCTGGTTAAATGGGGGATTTTTGAAGAGAAAATGCGTGATTTTCAGATTAAATGGGGGATTGTTGAAGGGAAAATGTGTGATTTTCGGGTTAAATGGGGGATTCTCGAAGAGAAAATGGGTGATTTTTGGGTTGAAACTGCTATTTTTGTAGAGAATAGGCATGATTTTTGGTTTAAAAGAGGGATTCTCAAAGAGAAAATGCATTATGTTTGTTTAAGTGGGGTATTTTTGAAGGGAAAATGTGTGATTTTCGGGTCAAATGGGGGATTCTCGAAGAGAAATTGTGTTTTTTTCTGGTTAAATGGGGGATTTCCGAAGAGAAAATGCATGATTTTCGTTTAGATGTGAGGTTTTTGTAGAGGAAATGCGTGATTTTTTGGATACATGGGGGATTCTTGTAGCAAAAATGTTTGATTTTGGGGTCCAATGGGGGATTTTTGAAGAGCAGAAGTGTGATTTTCACGTTAAATGGGGGGTTTTCCGTGAGAAAATGTGTGATTTGGGGGATAATGGGGTATTTTTGAAGAGATAAAGCATGATTTTGGGGTAAATGGGGGATTTTGCAAGAGAAAAGGCGAGATTGTTGAGTTAAATGGGGGATTTTGCAAGAGAAAATGCGTGCTTTTGGGGTTAAATGGGGGATTGTTGAAGAGACAATGCATGATTTGGGGGTTAAGGGGGGGATTTTGAAGAGAAAATGCCTGATTTTGTGGAAAATGTGGGATGTTGCAAGAGAAAATGCATGATTTTCGGGTTAAATGGGGGATTTTCGAAGAGGAAATGCTTCGTTTCAGGTTGAATTTGGGGTTTTTGAAGCCAAAATGCGTGATTTACACTTAAATGGGGGATTTTCCAAACGAAAATGCATGATTTTCTTTTTAGATGGGGGATTTTCATAGAGAAAAGGCATGGTTTTTGTGTTAAGTGGGGGATATTTGCAAAAAAAAAAACGAGGCGTGATTTTTGGGTTAAACAGGGGATTTTTGAAGAGAAAATGTGTGATTTTCAGTTAAATCGCGGAATCTCTAAGAGAAAATGCCTGATGTTTGCATTAAATGTGTGATTTTCGTAGAGATAATGCGTGATTTTCAGGTTACATGGGAGATTTTTGCAGAGAAAATGTGTGATTTTCGGTTACATGAGGGATTTCTTGCAGAGACAATGCTTGATTTTTGTTTAAATGAGGGATTTTGGCAGAGAACATGCGTGATTTTCGGGTTAAACGGGGGATTTCTGCAAAAAAAAAATCATGATTCTCGGGTAAAATTTGGTGTAGTTGAAGAGAAAATGCATGATTTTGGGGTTAAATGGGGGATTTTGGAAGAGAAAATGCGCGTTGTTTGAGATAAACAGGGGATTTTTGTAGAGCGAATGCATGATTTTGGGGTTAAATGGGGGATTTTCCAAGGGAAAATTTGTGATTTTCGGGTTAAATGGGGGACTTTCCAAGGGAAAAGGCATGATTTTCAGGTTAAATGGGGGATTTTGGAAGAGCAAATGTGTGAGTTTTGGTTAAATGGGGGGTTTTCCAGAGAAAATGCATGACTTTCTGTTCAATGGAGGATTTTTGTGGTGAAAATGCGTGGTGTTCAGGTTAAAGCAGGGATTTTCGATGAGAAAATACATGATTTGGGGGTTAAATGTGTTTGTTTGTTTGTTTGTTTTAAGAGAAAACTTGTGATTTTTGATGAATTATGTATTTTTGAAGTGAAAATGCGTGATTTTCAGGTTAGATCGGGGATTCTTGAAGAGAAAATGCATCATTGTCGGGTTACATGGGGGATTTCCAAAGAGAAATCGCCTTTTTTTTTTTTTTTTTTCTGGTTAAATGGGGGATTTTTGAAGAGAAAATGCGTGATTTTCAGATTAAATGGGGGATTGTTGAAGGGAAAATGTGTGATTTTCGGGTTAAATGGGGGATTCTCGAAGAGAAAATGGGTGATTTTTGGGTTGAAACTGCTATTTTTGTAGAGAATAGGCATGATTTTTGGTTTAAAAGAGGGATTCTCAAAGAGAAAATGCATTATGTTTGTTTAAGTGGGGTATTTTTGAAGGGAAAATGTGTGATTTTCGGGTCAAATGGGGGATTCTCGAAGAGAAATTGTGTTTTTTTTCTGGTTAAATGGGGGATTTCCGAAGAGAAAATGCATGATTTTCGTTTAGATGTGAGGTTTTTGTAGAGGAAATGCGTGATTTTTTGGATACATGGGGGATTCTTGTAGCAAAAATGTTTGATTTTGGGGTCCAATGGGGGATTTTTGAAGAGCAGAAGTGTGATTTTCACGTTAAATGGGGGGTTTTCCGTGAGAAAATGTGTGATTTGGGGGATAATGGGGTATTTTTGAAGAGATAAAGCATGATTTTGGGGTAAATGGGGGATTTTGCAAGAGAAAAGGCGAGATTGTTGAGTTAAATGGGGGATTTTGCAAGAGAAAATGCGTGCTTTTGGGGTTAAATGGGGGATTGTTGAAGAGACAATGCATGATTTGGGGGTTAAGGGGGGGATTTTGAAGAGAAAATGCATGATTTTGTGGAAAATGTGGGATGTTGCAAGAGAAAATGCATGATTTTCGGGTTAAATGGGGGATTTTCGAAGAGGAAATGCTTCGTTTCAGGTTGAATTTGGGGTTTTTGAAGCCAAAATGCGTGATTTACACTTAAATGGGGGATTTTCCAAACGAAAATGCATGATTTTCTTTTTAGATGGGGGATTTTCATAGAGAAAAGGCATGGTTTTTGTGTTAAGTGGGGGATATTTGCAAAAAAAAAAAACGAGGCGTGATTTTTGGGTTAAACAGGGGATTTTTGAAGAGAAAATGTGTGATTTTCAGTTAAATCGCGGAATCTCTAAGAGAAAATGCCTGATGTTTGCATTAAATGTGTGATTTTCGTAGAGATAATGCGTGATTTTCAGGTTACATGGGAGATTTTTGCAGAGAAAATGTGTGATTTTCGGTTACATGAGGGATTTCTTGCAGAGACAATGCTTGATTTTTGTTTAAATGAGGGATTTTGGCAGAGAACATGCGTGATTTTCGGGTTAAACGGGGGATTTCTGCAAAAAAAAATCATGATTCTCGGGTAAAATTTGGTGTAGTTGAAGAGAAAATGCATGATTTTGGGGTTAAATGGGGGATTTTGGAAGAGAAAATGCGCGTTGTTTGAGATAAACAGGGGATTTTTGTAGAGCGAATGCATGATTTTGGGGTTAAATGGGGGATTTTCCAAGGGAAAATTTGTGATTTTCGGGTTAAATGGGGGACTTTCCAAGGGAAAAGGCATGATTTTCAGGTTAAATGGGGGATTTTGGAAGAGCAAATGTGTGAGTTTTGGTTAAATGGGGGGTTTTCCAGAGAAAATGCATGACTTTCTGTTCAATGGAGGATTTTTGTGGTGAAAATGCGTGGTGTTCAGGTTAAAGCAGGGATTTTCGATGAGAAAATACATGATTTGGGGGTTAAATGTGTTTGTTTGTTTGTTTGTTTTAAGAGAAAACTTGTGATTTTTGATGAATTATGTATTTTTGAAGTGAAAATGCGTGATTTTCAGGTTAGATCGGGGATTCTTGAAGAGAAAATGCATCATTGTCGGGTTACATGGGGGATTTCCAAAGAGAAATCGCCTTTTTTTTTTTTTTTTTTCTGGTTAAATGGGGGATTTTTGAAGAGAAAATGCGTGATTTTCAGATTAAATGGGGGATTGTTGAAGGGAAAATGTGTGATTTTCGGGTTAAATGGGGGATTCTCGAAGAGAAAATGGGTGATTTTTGGGTTGAAACTGCTATTTTTGTAGAGAATAGGCATGATTTTTGGTTTAAAAGAGGGATTCTCAAAGAGAAAATGCATTATGTTTGTTTAAGTGGGGTATTTTTGAAGGGAAAATGTGTGATTTTCGGGTCAAATGGGGGATTCTCGAAGAGAAATTGTGTTTTTTTCTGGTTAAATGGGGGATTTCCGAAGAGAAAATGCATGATTTTCGTTTAGATGTGAGGTTTTTGTAGAGGAAATGCGTGATTTTTTGGATACATGGGGGATTCTTGTAGCAAAAATGTTTGATTTTGGGGTCCAATGGGGGATTTTTGAAGAGCAGAAGTGTGATTTTCACGTTAAATGGGGGGTTTTCCGTGAGAAAATGTGTGATTTGGGGGATAATGGGGTATTTTTGAAGAGATAAAGCATGATTTTGGGGTAAATGGGGGATTTTGCAAGAGAAAAGGCGAGATTGTTGAGTTAAATGGGGGATTTTGCAAGAGAAAATGCGTGCTTTTGGGGTTAAATGGGGGATTGTTGAAGAGACAATGCATGATTTGGGGGTTAAGGGGGGGATTTTGAAGAGAAAATGCCTGATTTTGTGGAAAATGTGGGATGTTGCAAGAGAAAATGCATGATTTTCGGGTTAAATGGGGGATTTTCGAAGAGGAAATGCTTCGTTTCAGGTTGAATTTGGGGTTTTTGAAGCCAAAATGCGTGATTTACACTTAAATGGGGGATTTTCCAAACGAAAATGCATGATTTTCTTTTTAGATGGGGGATTTTCATAGAGAAAAGGCATGGTTTTTGTGTTAAGTGGGGGATATTTGCAAAAAAAAAAAACGAGGCGTGATTTTTGGGTTAAACAGGGGATTTTTGAAGAGAAAATGTGTGATTTTCAGTTAAATCGCGGAATCTCTAAGAGAAAATGCCTGATGTTTGCATTAAATGTGTGATTTTCGTAGAGATAATGCGTGATTTTCAGGTTACATGGGAGATTTTTGCAGAGAAAATGTGTGATTTTCGGTTACATGAGGGATTTCTTGCAGAGACAATGCTTGATTTTTGTTTAAATGAGGGATTTTGGCAGAGAACATGCGTGATTTTCGGGTTAAACGGGGGATTTCTGCAAAAAAAAATCATGATTCTCGGGTAAAATTTGGTGTAGTTGAAGAGAAAATGCATGATTTTGGGGTTAAATGGGGGATTTTGGAAGAGAAAATGCGCGTTGTTTGAGATAAACAGGGGATTTTTGTAGAGCGAATGCATGATTTTGGGGTTAAATGGGGGATTTTCCAAGGGAAAATTTGTGATTTTCGGGTTAAATGGGGGACTTTCCAAGGGAAAAGGCATGATTTTCAGGTTAAATGGGGGATTTTGGAAGAGCAAATGTGTGAGTTTTGGTTAAATGGGGGGTTTTCCAGAGAAAATGCATGACTTTCTGTTCAATGGAGGATTTTTGTGGTGAAAATGCGTGGTGTTCAGGTTAAAGCAGGGATTTTCGATGAGAAAATACATGATTTGGGGGTTAAATGTGTTTGTTTGTTTGTTTGTTTTAAGAGAAAACTTGTGATTTTTGATGAATTATGTATTTTTGAAGTGAAAATGCGTGATTTTCAGGTTAGATCGGGATTCTTGAAGAGAAAATGCATCATTGTCGGGTTACATGGGGGATTTCCAAAGAGAAATCGCCTTTTTTTTTTTTTTTTTTCTGGTTAAATGGGGGATTTTTGAAGAGAAAATGCGTGATTTTCAGATTAAATGGGGGATTGTTGAAGGGAAAATGTGTGATTTTCGGGTTAAATGGGGGATTCTCGAAGAGAAAATGGGTGATTTTTGGGTTGAAACTGCTATTTTTGTAGAGAATAGGCATGATTTTTGGTTTAAAAGAGGGATTCTCAAAGAGAAAATGCATTATGTTTGTTTAAGTGGGGTATTTTTGAAGGGAAAATGTGTGATTTTCGGGTCAAATGGGGGATTCTCGAAGAGAAATTGTGTTTTTTTCTGGTTAAATGGGGGATTTCCGAAGAGAAAATGCATGATTTTCGTTTAGATGTGAGGTTTTTGTAGAGGAAATGCGTGATTTTTTGGATACATGGGGGATTCTTGTAGCAAAAATGTTTGATTTTGGGGTCCAATGGGGGATTTTTGAAGAGCAGAAGTGTGATTTTCACGTTAAATGGGGGGTTTTCCGTGAGAAAATGTGTGATTTGGGGGATAATGGGGTATTTTTGAAGAGATAAAGCATGATTTTGGGGTAAATGGGGGATTTTGCAAGAGAAAAGGCGAGATTGTTGAGTTAAATGGGGGATTTTGCAAGAGAAAATGCGTGCTTTTGGGGTTAAATGGGGGATTGTTGAAGAGACAATGCATGATTTGGGGGTTAAGGGGGGGATTTTGAAGAGAAAATGCCTGATTTTGTGGAAAATGTGGGATGTTGCAAGAGAAAATGCATGATTTTCGGGTTAAATGGGGGATTTTCGAAGAGGAAATGCTTCGTTTCAGGTTGAATTTGGGGTTTTTGAAGCCAAAATGCGTGATTTACACTTAAATGGGGGATTTTCCAAACGAAAATGCATGATTTTCTTTTTAGATGGGGGATTTTCATAGAGAAAAGGCATGGTTTTTGTGTTAAGTGGGGGATATTTGCAAAAAAAAAAAACGAGGCGTGATTTTTGGGTTAAACAGGGGATTTTTGAAGAGAAAATGTGTGATTTTCAGTTAAATCGCGGAATCTCTAAGAGAAAATGCCTGATGTTTGCATTAAATGTGTGATTTTCGTAGAGATAATGCGTGATTTTCAGGTTACATGGGAGATTTTTGCAGAGAAAATGTGTGATTTTCGGTTACATGAGGGATTTCTTGCAGAGACAATGCTTGATTTTTGTTTAAATGAGGGATTTTGGCAGAGAACATGCGTGATTTTCGGGTTAAACGGGGGATTTCTGCAAAAAAAAATCATGATTCTCGGGTAAAATTTGGTGTAGTTGAAGAGAAAATGCATGATTTTGGGGTTAAATGGGGGATTTTGGAAGAGAAAATGCGCGTTGTTTGAGATAAACAGGGGATTTTTGTAGAGCGAATGCATGATTTTGGGGTTAAATGGGGGATTTTCCAAGGGAAAATTTGTGATTTTCGGGTTAAATGGGGGACTTTCCAAGGGAAAAGGCATGATTTTCTGGTTAAATGGGGGATTTTGGAAGAGCAAATGTGTGAGTTTTGGTTAAATGGGGGGTTTTCCAGAGAAAATGCATGACTTTCTGTTCAATGGAGGATTTTTGTGGTGAAAATGCGTGGTGTTCAGGTTAAAGCAGGGATTTTCGATGAGAAAATACATGATTTGGGGGTTAAATGTGTTTGTTTGTTTGTTTGTTTTAAGAGAAAACTTGTGATTTTTGATGAATTATGTATTTTTGAAGTGAAAATGCGTGATTTTCAGGTTAGATCGGGGATTCTTGAAGAGAAAATGCATCATTGTCGGGTTACATGGGGGATTTCCAAAGAGAAATCGCCTTTTTTTTTTTTTTTTTTCTGGTTAAATGGGGGATTTTTGAAGAGAAAATGCGTGATTTTCAGATTAAATGGGGGATTGTTGAAGGGAAAATGTGTGATTTTCGGGTTAAATGGGGGATTCTCGAAGAGAAAATGGGTGATTTTTGGGTTGAAACTGCTATTTTTGTAGAGAATAGGCATGATTTTTGGTTTAAAAGAGGGATTCTCAAAGAGAAAATGCATTATGTTTGTTTAAGTGGGGTATTTTTGAAGGGAAAATGTGTGATTTTCGGGTCAAATGGGGGATTCTCGAAGAGAAATTGCGTTTTTTTCTGGTTAAATGGGGGATTTCCGAAGAGAAAATGCATGATTTTCGTTTAGATGTGAGGTTTTTGTAGAGGAAATGCGTGATTTTTTGGATACATGGGGGATTCTTGTAGCAAAAATGTTTGATTTTGGGGTCCAATGGGGGATTTTTGAAGAGCAGAAGTGTGATTTTCACGTTAAATGGGGGGTTTTCCGTGAGAAAATGTGTGATTTGGGGGATAATGGGGTATTTTTGAAGAGATAAAGCATGATTTTGGGGTAAATGGGGGATTTTGCAAGAGAAAAGGCGAGATTGTTGAGTTAAATGGGGGATTTTGCAAGAGAAAATGCGTGCTTTTGGGGTTAAATGGGGGATTGTTGAAGAGACAATGCATGATTTGGGGGTTAAGGGGGGGATTTTGAAGAGAAAATGCCTGATTTTGTGGAAAATGTGGGATGTTGCAAGAGAAAATGCATGATTTTCGGGTTAAATGGGGGATTTTCGAAGAGGAAATGCTTCGTTTCAGGTTGAATTTGGGGTTTTTGAAGCCAAAATGCGTGATTTACACTTAAATGGGGGATTTTCCAAACGAAAATGCATGATTTTCTTTTTAGATGGGGGATTTTCATAGAGAAAAGGCATGGTTTTTGTGTTAAGTGGGGGATATTTGCAAAAAAAAAAAACGAGGCGTGATTTTTGGGTTAAACAGGGGATTTTTGAAGAGAAAATGTGTGATTTTCAGTTAAATCGCGGAATCTCTAAGAGAAAATGCCTGATGTTTGCATTAAATGTGTGATTTTCGTAGAGATAATGCGTGATTTTCAGGTTACATGGGAGATTTTTGCAGAGAAAATGTGTGATTTTCGGTTACATGAGGGATTTCTTGCAGAGACAATGCTTGATTTTTGTTTAAATGAGGGATTTTGGCAGAGAACATGCGTGATTTTCGGGTTAAACGGGGGATTTCTGCAAAAAAAAATCATGATTCTCGGGTAAAATTTGGTGTAGTTGAAGAGAAAATGCATGATTTTGGGGTTAAATGGGGGATTTTGGAAGAGAAAATGCGCGTTGTTTGAGATAAACAGGGGATTTTTGTAGAGCGAATGCATGATTTTGGGGTTAAATGGGGGATTTTCCAAGGGAAAATTTGTGATTTTCGGGTTAAATGGGGGACTTTCCAAGGGAAAAGGCATGATTTTCTGGTTAAATGGGGGATTTTGGAAGAGCAAATGTGTGAGTTTTGGTTAAATGGGGGGTTTTCCAGAGAAAATGCATGACTTTCTGTTCAATGGAGGATTTTTGTGGTGAAAATGCGTGGTGTTCAGGTTAAAGCAGGGATTTTCGATGAGAAAATACATGATTTGGGGGTTAAATGTGTTTGTTTGTTTGTTTGTTTTAAGAGAAAACTTGTGATTTTTGATGAATTATGTATTTTTGAAGTGAAAATGCGTGATTTTCAGGTTAGATCGGGGATTCTTGAAGAGAAAATGCATCATTGTCGGGTTACATGGGGGATTTCCAAAGAGAAATCGCCTTTTTTTTTTTTTTTTTTCTGGTTAAATGGGGGATTTTTGAAGAGAAAATGCGTGATTTTCAGATTAAATGGGGGATTGTTGAAGGGAAAATGTGTGATTTTCGGGTTAAATGGGGGATTCTCGAAGAGAAAATGGGTGATTTTTGGGTTGAAACTGCTATTTTTGTAGAGAATAGGCATGATTTTTGGTTTAAAAGAGGGATTCTCAAAGAGAAAATGCATTATGTTTGTTTAAGTGGGGTATTTTTGAAGGGAAAATGTGTGATTTTCGGGTCAAATGGGGGATTCTCGAAGAGAAATTGCGTTTTTTTCTGGTTAAATGGGGGATTTCCGAAGAGAAAATGCATGATTTTCGTTTAGATGTGAGGTTTTTGTAGAGGAAATGCGTGATTTTTTGGATACATGGGGGATTCTTGTAGCAAAAATGTTTGATTTTGGGGTCCAATGGGGGATTTTTGAAGAGCAGAAGTGTGATTTTCACGTTAAATGGGGGGTTTTCCGTGAGAAAATGTGTGATTTGGGGGATAATGGGGTATTTTTGAAGAGATAAAGCATGATTTTGGGGTAAATGGGGGATTTTGCAAGAGAAAAGGCGAGATTGTTGAGTTAAATGGGGGATTTTGCAAGAGAAAATGCGTGCTTTTGGGGTTAAATGGGGGATTGTTGAAGAGACAATGCATGATTTGGGGGTTAAGGGGGGGATTTTGAAGAGAAAATGCATGATTTTGTGGAAAATGTGGGATGTTGCAAGAGAAAATGCATGATTTTCGGGTTAAATGGGGGATTTTCGAAGAGGAAATGCTTCGTTTCAGGTTGAATTTGGGGTTTTTGAAGCCAAAATGCGTGATTTACACTTAAATGGGGGATTTTCCAAACGAAAATGCATGATTTTCTTTTTAGATGGGGGATTTTCATAGAGAAAAGGCATGATTTTTGTGTTAAGTGGGGGATATTTGCAAAAAAAAAAAAACGAGGCGTGATTTTTGGGTTAAACAGGGGATTTTTGAAGAGAAAATGTGTGATTTTCAGTTAAATCGCGGAATCTCTAAGAGAAAATGCCTGATGTTTGCATTAAATGTGTGATTTTCGTAGAGATAATGCGTGATTTTCAGGTTACATGGGAGATTTTTGCAGAGAAAATGTGTGATTTTCGGTTACATGAGGGATTTCTTGCAGAGACAATGCTTGATTTTTGTTTAAATGAGGGATTTTGGCAGAGAACATGCGTGATTTTCGGGTTAAACGGGGGATTTCTGCAAAAAAAAAATCATGATTCTCGGGTAAAATTTGGTGTAGTTGAAGAGAAAATGCATGATTTTGGGGTTAAATGGGGGATTTTGGAAGAGAAAATGCGCGTTGTTTGAGATAAACAGGGGATTTTTGTAGAGCGAATGCATGATTTTGGGGTTAAATGGGGGATTTTCCAAGGGAAAATTTGTGATTTTCGGGTTAAATGGGGGACTTTCCAAGGGAAAAGGCATGATTTTCAGGTTAAATGGGGGATTTTGGAAGAGCAAATGTGTGAGTTTTGGTTAAATGGGGGGTTTTCCAGAGAAAATGCATGACTTTCTGTTCAATGGAGGATTTTTGTGGTGAAAATGCGTGGTGTTCAGGTTAAAGCAGGGATTTTCGATGAGAAAATACATGATTTGGGGGTTAAATGTGTTTGTTTGTTTGTTTGTTTTAAGAGAAAACTTGTGATTTTTGATGAATTATGTATTTTTGAAGTGAAAATGCGTGATTTTCAGGTTAGATCGGGGATTCTTGAAGAGAAAATGCATCATTGTCGGGTTACATGGGGGATTTCCAAAGAGAAATCGCCTTTTTTTTTTTTTTTTTTCTGGTTAAATGGGGGATTTTTGAAGAGAAAATGCGTGATTTTCAGATTAAATGGGGGATTGTTGAAGGGAAAATGTGTGATTTTCGGGTTAAATGGGGGATTCTCGAAGAGAAAATGGGTGATTTTTGGGTTGAAACTGCTATTTTTGTAGAGAATAGGCATGATTTTTGGTTTAAAAGAGGGATTCTCAAAGAGAAAATGCATTATGTTTGTTTAAGTGGGGTATTTTTGAAGGGAAAATGTGTGATTTTCGGGTCAAATGGGGGATTCTCGAAGAGAAATTGTGTTTTTTTCTGGTTAAATGGGGGATTTCCGAAGAGAAAATGCATGATTTTCGTTTAGATGTGAGGTTTTTGTAGAGGAAATGCGTGATTTTTTGGATACATGGGGGATTCTTGTAGCAAAAATGTTTGATTTTGGGGTCCAATGGGGGATTTTTGAAGAGCAGAAGCGTGATTTTCACGTTAAATGGGGGGTTTTCCGTGAGAAAATGTGTGATTTGGGGGATAATGGGGTATTTTTGAAGAGATAAAGCATGATTTTGGGGTAAATGGGGGATTTTGCAAGAGAAAAGGCGAGATTGTTGAGTTAAATGGGGGATTTTGCAAGAGAAAATGCGTGCTTTTGGGGTTAAATGGGGGATTGTTGAAGAGACAATGCATGATTTGGGGGTTAAGGGGGGGATTTTGAAGAGAAAATGCATGATTTTGTGGAAAATGTGGGATGTTGCAAGAGAAAATGCATGATTTTCGGGTTAAATGGGGGATTTTCGAAGAGGAAATGCTTCGTTTCAGGTTGAATTTGGGGTTTTTGAAGCCAAAATGCGTGATTTACACTTAAATGGGGGATTTTCCAAACGAAAATGCATGATTTTCTTTTTAGATGGGGGATTTTCATAGAGAAAAGGCATGATTTTTGTGTTAAGTGGGGGATATTTGCAAAAAAAAAAAACGAGGCGTGATTTTTGGGTTAAACAGGGGATTTTTGAAGAGAAAATGTGTGATTTTCAGTTAAATCGCGGAATCTCTAAGAGAAAATGCCTGATGTTTGCATTAAATGTGTGATTTTCGTAGAGATAATGCGTGATTTTCAGGTTACATGGGAGATTTTTGCAGAGAAAATGTGTGATTTTCGGTTACATGAGGGATTTCTTGCAGAGACAATGCTTGATTTTTGTTTAAATGAGGGATTTTGGCAGAGAACATGCGTGATTTTCGGGTTAAACGGGGGATTTCTGCAAAAAAAAAATCATGATTCTCGGGTAAAATTTGGTGTAGTTGAAGAGAAAATGCATGATTTTGGGGTTAAATGGGGGATTTTGGAAGAGAAAATGCGCGTTGTTTGAGATAAACAGGGGATTTTTGTAGAGCGAATGCATGATTTTGGGGTTAAATGGGGGATTTTCCAAGGGAAAATTTGTGATTTTCGGGTTAAATGGGGGACTTTCCAAGGGAAAAGGCATGATTTTCAGGTTAAATGGGGGATTTTGGAAGAGCAAATGTGTGAGTTTTGGTTAAATGGGGGGTTTTCCAGAGAAAATGCATGACTTTCTGTTCAATGGAGGATTTTTGTGGTGAAAATGCGTGGTGTTCAGGTTAAAGCAGGGATTTTCGATGAGAAAATACATGATTTGGGGGTTAAATGTGTTTGTTTGTTTGTTTGTTTTAAGAGAAAACTTGTGATTTTTGATGAATTATGTATTTTTGAAGTGAAAATGCGTGATTTTCAGGTTAGATCGGGGATTCTTGAAGAGAAAATGCATCATTGTCGGGTTACATGGGGGATTTCCAAAGAGAAATCGCCTTTTTTTTTTTTTTTTTTCTGGTTAAATGGGGGATTTTTGAAGAGAAAATGCATGATTTTCAGATTAAATGGGGGATTGTTGAAGGGAAAATGTGTGATTTTCGGGTTAAATGGGGGATTCTCGAAGAGAAAATGGGTGATTTTTGGGTTGAAACTGCTATTTTTGTAGAGAATAGGCATGATTTTTGGTTTAAAAGAGGGATTCTCAAAGAGAAAATGCATTATGTTTGTTTAAGTGGGGTATTTTTGAAGGGAAAATGTGTGATTTTCGGGTCAAATGGGGGATTCTCGAAGAGAAATTGCGTTTTTTTCTGGTTAAATGGGGGATTTCCGAAGAGAAAATGCATGATTTTCGTTTAGATGTGAGGTTTTTGTAGAGGAAATGCGTGATTTTTTGGATACATGGGGGATTCTTGTAGCAAAAATGTTTGATTTTGGGGTCCAATGGGGGATTTTTGAAGAGCAGAAGCGTGATTTTCACGTTAAATGGGGGGTTTTCCGTGAGAAAATGTGTGATTTGGGGGATAATGGGGTATTTTTGAAGAGATAAAGCATGATTTTGGGGTAAATGGGGGATTTTGCAAGAGAAAAGGCGAGATTGTTGAGTTAAATGGGGGATTTTGCAAGAGAAAATGCGTGCTTTTGGGGTTAAATGGGGGATTGTTGAAGAGACAATGCATGATTTGGGGGTTAAGGGGGGGATTTTGAAGAGAAAATGCCTGATTTTGTGGAAAATGTGGGATGTTGCAAGAGAAAATGCATGATTTTCGGGTTAAATGGGGGATTTTCGAAGAGGAAATGCTTCGTTTCAGGTTGAATTTGGGGTTTTTGAAGCCAAAATGCGTGATTTACACTTAAATGGGGGATTTTCCAAACGAAAATGCATGATTTTCTTTTTAGATGGGGGATTTTCATAGAGAAAAGGCATGGTTTTTGTGTTAAGTGGGGGATATTTGCAAAAAAAAAAAACGAGGCGTGATTTTTGGGTTAAACAGGGGATTTTTGAAGAGAAAATGTGTGATTTTCAGTTAAATCGCGGAATCTCTAAGAGAAAATGCCTGATGTTTGCATTAAATGTGTGATTTTCGTAGAGATAATGCGTGATTTTCAGGTTACATGGGAGATTTTTGCAGAGAAAATGTGTGATTTTCGGTTACATGAGGGATTTCTTGCAGAGACAATGCTTGATTTTTGTTTAAATGAGGGATTTTGGCAGAGAACATGCGTGATTTTCGGGTTAAACGGGGGATTTCTGCAAAAAAAAAATCATGATTCTCGGGTAAAATTTGGTGTAGTTGAAGAGAAAATGCATGATTTTGGGGTTAAATGGGGGATTTTGGAAGAGAAAATGCGCGTTGTTTGAGATAAACAGGGGATTTTTGTAGAGCGAATGCATGATTTTGGGGTTAAATGGGGGATTTTCCAAGGGAAAATTTGTGATTTTCGGGTTAAATGGGGGACTTTCCAAGGGAAAAGGCATGATTTTCAGGTTAAATGGGGGATTTTGGAAGAGCAAATGTGTGAGTTTTGGTTAAATGGGGGGTTTTCCAGAGAAAATGCATGACTTTCTGTTCAATGGAGGATTTTTGTGGTGAAAATGCGTGGTGTTCAGGTTAAAGCAGGGATTTTCGATGAGAAAATACATGATTTGGGGGTTAAATGTGTTTGTTTGTTTGTTTGTTTTAAGAGAAAACTTGTGATTTTTGATGAATTATGTATTTTTGAAGTGAAAATGCGTGATTTTCAGGTTAGATCAGGGATTCTTGAAGAGAAAATGCATCATTGTCGGGTTACATGGGGGATTTCCAAAGAGAAATCGCCTTTTTTTTTTTTTTTTTTCTGGTTAAATGGGGGATTTTTGAAGAGAAAATGCATGATTTTCAGATTAAATGGGGGATTGTTGAAGGGAAAATGTGTGATTTTCGGGTTAAATGGGGGATTCTCGAAGAGAAAATGGGTGATTTTTGGGTTGAAACTGCTATTTTTGTAGAGAATAGGCATGATTTTTGGTTTAAAAGAGGGATTCTCAAAGAGAAAATGCATTATGTTTGTTTAAGTGGGGTATTTTTGAAGGGAAAATGTGTGATTTTCGGGTCAAATGGGGGATTCTCGAAGAGAAATTGTGTTTTTTTCTGGTTAAATGGGGGATTTCCGAAGAGAAAATGCATGATTTTCGTTTAGATGTGAGGTTTTTGTAGAGGAAATGCGTGATTTTTTGGATACATGGGGGATTCTTGTAGCAAAAATGTTTGATTTTGGGGTCCAATGGGGGATTTTTGAAGAGCAAAAGCGTGATTTTCACGTTAAATGGGGGGTTTTCCGTGAGAAAATGTGTGATTTGGGGGATAATGGGGTATTTTTGAAGAGATAAAGCATGATTTTGGGGTAAATGGGGGATTTTGCAAGAGAAAAGGCGAGATTGTTGAGTTAAATGGGGGATTTTGCAAGAGAAAATGCGTGCTTTTGGGGTTAAATGGGGGATTGTTGAAGAGACAATGCATGATTTGGGGGTTAAGGGGGGGATTTTGAAGAGAAAATGCATGATTTTGTGGAAAATGTGGGATGTTGCAAGAGAAAATGCATGATTTTCGGGTTAAATGGGGGATTTTCGAAGAGGAAATGCTTCGTTTCAGGTTGAATTTGGGGTTTTTGAAGCCAAAATGCGTGATTTACACTTAAATGGGGGATTTTCCAAACGAAAATGCATGATTTTCTTTTTAGATGGGGGATTTTCATAGAGAAAAGGCATGATTTTTGTGTTAAGTGGGGGATATTTGCAAAAAAAAAAAACGAGGCGTGATTTTTGGGTTAAACAGGGGATTTTTGAAGAGAAAATGTGTGATTTTCAGTTAAATCGCGGAATCTCTAAGAGAAAATGCCTGATGTTTGCATTAAATGTGTGATTTTCGTAGAGATAATGCGTGATTTTCAGGTTACATGGGAGATTTTTGCAGAGAAAATGTGTGATTTTCGGTTACATGAGGGATTTCTTGCAGAGACAATGCTTGATTTTTGTTTAAATGAGGGATTTTGGCAGAGAACATGCGTGATTTTCGGGTTAAACGGGGGATTTCTGCAAAAAAAAAATCATGATTCTCGGGTAAAATTTGGTGTAGTTGAAGAGAAAATGCATGATTTTGGGGTTAAATGGGGGATTTTGGAAGAGAAAATGCGCGTTGTTTGAGATAAACAGGGGATTTTTGTAGAGCGAATGCATGATTTTGGGGTTAAATGGGGGATTTTCCAAGGGAAAATTTGTGATTTTCGGGTTAAATGGGGGACTTTCCAAGGGAAAAGGCATGATTTTCAGGTTAAATGGGGGATTTTGGAAGAGCAAATGTGTGAGTTTTGGTTAAATGGGGGGTTTTCCAGAGAAAATGCATGACTTTCTGTTCAATGGAGGATTTTTGTGGTGAAAATGCGTGGTGTTCAGGTTAAAGCAGGGATTTTCGATGAGAAAATACATGATTTGGGGGTTAAATGTGTTTGTTTGTTTGTTTGTTTTAAGAGAAAACTTGTGATTTTTGATGAATTATGTATTTTTGAAGTGAAAATGCGTGATTTTCAGGTTAGATCGGGGATTCTTGAAGAGAAAATGCATCATTGTCGGGTTACATGGGGGATTTCCAAAGAGAAATCGCCTTTTTTTTTTTTTTTTTTCTGGTTAAATGGGGGATTTTTGAAGAGAAAATGCATGATTTTCAGATTAAATGGGGGATTGTTGAAGGGAAAATGTGTGATTTTCGGGTTAAATGGGGGATTCTCGAAGAGAAAATGGGTGATTTTTGGGTTGAAACTGCTATTTTTGTAGAGAATAGGCATGATTTTTGGTTTAAAAGAGGGATTCTCAAAGAGAAAATGCATTATGTTTGTTTAAGTGGGGTATTTTTGAAGGGAAAATGTGTGATTTTCGGGTCAAATGGGGGATTCTCGAAGAGAAATTGTGTTTTTTTCTGGTTAAATGGGGGATTTCCGAAGAGAAAATGCATGATTTTCGTTTAGATGTGAGGTTTTTGTAGAGGAAATGCGTGATTTTTTGGATACATGGGGGATTCTTGTAGCAAAAATGTTTGATTTTGGGGTCCAATGGGGGATTTTTGAAGAGCAGAAGTGTGATTTTCACGTTAAATGGGGGGTTTTCCGTGAGAAAATGTGTGATTTGGGGGATAATGGGGTATTTTTGAAGAGATAAAGCATGATTTTGGGGTAAATGGGGGATTTTGCAAGAGAAAAGGCGAGATTGTTGAGTTAAATGGGGGATTTTGCAAGAGAAAATGCGTGCTTTTGGGGTTAAATGGGGGATTGTTGAAGAGACAATGCATGATTTGGGGGTTAAGGGGGGGATTTTGAAGAGAAAATGCATGATTTTGTGGAAAATGTGGGATGTTGCAAGAGAAAATGCATGATTTTCGGGTTAAATGGGGGATTTTCGAAGAGGAAATGCTTCGTTTCAGGTTGAATTTGGGGTTTTTGAAGCCAAAATGCGTGATTTACACTTAAATGGGGGATTTTCCAAACGAAAATGCATGATTTTCTTTTTAGATGGGGGATTTTCATAGAGAAAAGGCATGATTTTTGTGTTAAGTGGGGGATATTTGCAAAAAAAAAAAACGAGGCGTGATTTTTGGGTTAAACAGGGGATTTTTGAAGAGAAAATGTGTGATTTTCAGTTAAATCGCGGAATCTCTAAGAGAAAATGCCTGATGTTTGCATTAAATGTGTGATTTTCGTAGAGATAATGCGTGATTTTCAGGTTACATGGGAGATTTTTGCAGAGAAAATGTGTGATTTTCGGTTACATGAGGGATTTCTTGCAGAGACAATGCTTGATTTTTGTTTAAATGAGGGATTTTGGCAGAGAACATGCGTGATTTTCGGGTTAAACGGGGGATTTCTGCAAAAAAAAATCATGATTCTCGGGTAAAATTTGGTGTAGTTGAAGAGAAAATGCATGATTTTGGGGTTAAATGGGGGATTTTGGAAGAGAAAATGCGCGTTGTTTGAGATAAACAGGGGATTTTTGTAGAGCGAATGCATGATTTTGGGGTTAAATGGGGGATTTTCCAAGGGAAAATTTGTGATTTTCGGGTTAAATGGGGGACTTTCCAAGGGAAAAGGCATGATTTTCAGGTTAAATGGGGGATTTTGGAAGAGCAAATGTGTGAGTTTTGGTTAAATGGGGGGTTTTCCAGAGAAAATGCATGACTTTCTGTTCAATGGAGGATTTTTGTGGTGAAAATGCGTGGTGTTCAGGTTAAAGCAGGGATTTTCGATGAGAAAATACATGATTTGGGGGTTAAATGTGTTTGTTTGTTTGTTTGTTTTAAGAGAAAACTTGTGATTTTTGATGAATTATGTATTTTTGAAGTGAAAATGCGTGATTTTCAGGTTAGATCGGGGATTCTTGAAGAGAAAATGCATCATTGTCGGGTTACATGGGGGATTTCCAAAGAGAAATCGCCTTTTTTTTTTTTTTTTTTCTGGTTAAATGGGGGATTTTTGAAGAGAAAATGCATGATTTTCAGATTAAATGGGGGATTGTTGAAGGGAAAATGTGTGATTTTCGGGTTAAATGGGGGATTCTCGAAGAGAAAATGGGTGATTTTTGGGTTGAAACTGCTATTTTTGTAGAGAATAGGCATGATTTTTGGTTTAAAAGAGGGATTCTCAAAGAGAAAATGCATTATGTTTGTTTAAGTGGGGTATTTTTGAAGGGAAAATGTGTGATTTTCGGGTCAAATGGGGGATTCTCGAAGAGAAATTGCGTTTTTTTCTGGTTAAATGGGGGATTTCCGAAGAGAAAATGCATGATTTTCGTTTAGATGTGAGGTTTTTGTAGAGGAAATGCGTGATTTTTTGGATACATGGGGGATTCTTGTAGCAAAAATGTTTGATTTTGGGGTCCAATGGGGGATTTTTGAAGAGCAGAAGTGTGATTTTCACGTTAAATGGGGGGTTTTCCGTGAGAAAATGTGTGATTTGGGGGATAATGGGGTATTTTTGAAGAGATAAAGCATGATTTTGGGGTAAATGGGGGATTTTGCAAGAGAAAAGGCGAGATTGTTGAGTTAAATGGGGGATTTTGCAAGAGAAAATGCGTGCTTTTGGGGTTAAATGGGGGATTGTTGAAGAGACAATGCATGATTTGGGGGTTAAGGGGGGGATTTTGAAGAGAAAATGCCTGATTTTGTGGAAAATGTGGGATGTTGCAAGAGAAAATGCATGATTTTCGGGTTAAATGGGGGATTTTCGAAGAGGAAATGCTTCGTTTCAGGTTGAATTTGGGGTTTTTGAAGCCAAAATGCGTGATTTACACTTAAATGGGGGATTTTCCAAACGAAAATGCATGATTTTCTTTTTAGATGGGGGATTTTCATAGAGAAAAGGCATGGTTTTTGTGTTAAGTGGGGGATATTTGCAAAAAAAAAAAACGAGGCGTGATTTTTGGGTTAAACAGGGGATTTTTGAAGAGAAAATGTGTGATTTTCAGTTAAATCGCGGAATCTCTAAGAGAAAATGCCTGATGTTTGCATTAAATGTGTGATTTTCGTAGAGATAATGCGTGATTTTCAGGTTACATGGGAGATTTTTGCAGAGAAAATGTGTGATTTTCGGTTACATGAGGGATTTCTTGCAGAGACAATGCTTGATTTTTGTTTAAATGAGGGATTTTGGCAGAGAACATGCGTGATTTTCGGGTTAAACGGGGGATTTCTGCAAAAAAAAAATCATGATTCTCGGGTAAAATTTGGTGTAGTTGAAGAGAAAATGCATGATTTTGGGGTTAAATGGGGGATTTTGGAAGAGAAAATGCGCGTTGTTTGAGATAAACAGGGGATTTTTGTAGAGCGAATGCATGATTTTGGGGTTAAATGGGGGATTTTCCAAGGGAAAATTTGTGATTTTCGGGTTAAATGGGGGACTTTCCAAGGGAAAAGGCATGATTTTCAGGTTAAATGGGGGATTTTGGAAGAGCAAATGTGTGAGTTTTGGTTAAATGGGGGGTTTTCCAGAGAAAATGCATGACTTTCTGTTCAATGGAGGATTTTTGTGGTGAAAATGCGTGGTGTTCAGGTTAAAGCAGGGATTTTCGATGAGAAAATACATGATTTGGGGGTTAAATGTGTTTGTTTGTTTGTTTTAAGAGAAAACTTGTGATTTTTGATGAATTATGTATTTTTGAAGTGAAAATGCGTGATTTTCAGGTTAGATCAGGGATTCTTGAAGAGAAAATGCATCATTGTCGGGTTACATGGGGGATTTCCAAAGAGAAATCGCCTTTTTTTTTTTTTTTTTCTGGTTAAATGGGGGATTTTTGAAGAGAAAATGCATGATTTTCAGATTAAATGGGGGATTGTTGAAGGGAAAATGTGTGATTTTCGGGTTAAATGGGGGATTCTCGAAGAGAAAATGGGTGATTTTTGGGTTGAAACTGCTATTTTTGTAGAGAATAGGCATGATTTTTGGTTTAAAAGAGGGATTCTCAAAGAGAAAATGCATTATGTTTGTTTAAGTGGGGTATTTTTGAAGGGAAAATGTGTGATTTTCGGGTCAAATGGGGGATTCTCGAAGAGAAATTGTGTTTTTTTCTGGTTAAATGGGGGATTTCCGAAGAGAAAATGCATGATTTTCGTTTAGATGTGAGGTTTTTGTAGAGGAAATGCGTGATTTTTTGGATACATGGGGGATTCTTGTAGCAAAAATGTTTGATTTTGGGGTCCAATGGGGGATTTTTGAAGAGCAGAAGTGTGATTTTCACGTTAAATGGGGGGTTTTCCGTGAGAAAATGTGTGATTTGGGGGATAATGGGGTATTTTTGAAGAGATAAAGCATGATTTTGGGGTAAATGGGGGATTTTGCAAGAGAAAAGGCGAGATTGTTGAGTTAAATGGGGGATTTTGCAAGAGAAAATGCGTGCTTTTGGGGTTAAATGGGGGATTGTTGAAGAGACAATGCATGATTTGGGGGTTAAGGGGGGGATTTTGAAGAGAAAATGCATGATTTTGTGGAAAATGTGGGATGTTGCAAGAGAAAATGCATGATTTTCGGGTTAAATGGGGGATTTTCGAAGAGGAAATGCTTCGTTTCAGGTTGAATTTGGGGTTTTTGAAGCCAAAATGCGTGATTTACACTTAAATGGGGGATTTTCCAAACGAAAATGCATGATTTTCTTTTTAGATGGGGGATTTTCATAGAGAAAAGGCATGATTTTTGTGTTAAGTGGGGGATATTTGCAAAAAAAAAAAACGAGGCGTGATTTTTGGGTTAAACAGGGGATTTTTGAAGAGAAAATGTGTGATTTTCAGTTAAATCGCGGAATCTCTAAGAGAAAATGCCTGATGTTTGCATTAAATGTGTGATTTTCGTAGAGATAATGCGTGATTTTCAGGTTACATGGGAGATTTTTGCAGAGAAAATGTGTGATTTTCGGTTACATGAGGGATTTCTTGCAGAGACAATGCTTGATTTTTGTTTAAATGAGGGATTTTGGCAGAGAACATGCGTGATTTTCGGGTTAAACGGGGGATTTCTGCAAAAAAAAAATCATGATTCTCGGGTAAAATTTGGTGTAGTTGAAGAGAAAATGCATGATTTTGGGGTTAAATGGGGGATTTTCCAAGGGAAAATTTGTGATTTTCGGGTTAAATGGGGGACTTTCCAAGGGAAAAGGCATGATTTTCAGGTTAAATGGGGGATTTTGGAAGAGCAAATGTGTGAGTTTTGGTTAAATGGGGGGTTTTCCAGAGAAAATGCATGACTTTCTGTTCAATGGAGGATTTTTGTGGTGAAAATGCGTGGTGTTCAGGTTAAAGCAGGGATTTTCGATGAGAAAATACATGATTTGGGGGTTAAATGTGTTTGTTTGTTTGTTTGTTTTAAGAGAAAACTTGTGATTTTTGATGAATTATGTATTTTTGAAGTGAAAATGCGTGATTTTCAGGTTAGATCGGGGATTCTTGAAGAGAAAATGCATCATTGTCGGGTTACATGGGGGATTTCCAAAGAGAAATCGCCTTTTTTTTTTTTTTTTTCTGGTTAAATGGGGGATTTTTGAAGAGAAAATGCGTGATTTTCAGATTAAATGGGGGATTGTTGAAGGGAAAATGTGTGATTTTCGGGTTAAATGGGGGATTCTCGAAGAGAAAATGGGTGATTTTTGGGTTGAAACTGCTATTTTTGTAGAGAATAGGCATGATTTTTGGTTTAAAAGAGGGATTCTCAAAGAGAAAATGCATTATGTTTGTTTAAGTGGGGTATTTTTGAAGGGAAAATGTGTGATTTTCGGGTCAAATGGGGGATTCTCGAAGAGAAATTGCGTTTTTTTTCTGGTTAAATGGGGGATTTCCGAAGAGAAAATGCATGATTTTCGTTTAGATGTGAGGTTTTTGTAGAGGAAATGCGTGATTTTTTGGATACATGGGGGATTCTTGTAGCAAAAATGTTTGATTTTGGGGTCCAATGGGGGATTTTTGAAGAGCAGAAGTGTGATTTTCACGTTAAATGGGGGGTTTTCCGTGAGAAAATGTGTGATTTGGGGGATAATGGGGTATTTTTGAAGAGATAAAGCATGATTTTGGGGTAAATGGGGGATTTTCGAAGAGAAAATGGGTGATTTTCGAGTTTAAACTGCTATTTTTGTAGAGAATATGCATGATTTTTGGTTTAAAAGAGGGATTCTCAAAGAGAAAATGCATGATTTCCAGGTTAAATGGGGGATTTTGGAAGAGAAAATGCGTGTTTTTTGAGATAAACGGGGGATTTTTGAAGAGCGAATGCATGATTTTCGGGTTAAGGGGGGGATTTTGGAAGAGAAAATGCGTGTTGTTTGAGATAAACGGGGGATTTTTGTAGAGCGAATGCATGATTTTCAGGTTAAATGGGGGATTTTTGAAGAGGAAATGCTTCGTGTCAGGTTGAATTTGGGGTTTTTGAAGCCAAAATGCGTGATTTACACTTAAATGGGGGATTTTCCAAACGAAAATGCATGATTTTCTTTTTAGATGGGGGATTTTCATAGAGAAAAGGCATGATTTTTGTGTTAAGTGGGGGATATTTGCAAAAAAAAAAACGAGGCGTGATTTTTGGGTTAAACAGGGATTTTTGAAGAGAAAATGTGTGATTTTCGGTTACATGGGTGATTTCTGCAAAGAAAATGCATCATTCTTGGGTTAAATTGTGTATTTTTGCAGAGAAAATGCTTGATTTTCATTTAAATGAGGGATTTCTTGCAGAGACAATGCTTGATTTTTGTTTAAATGAGGGATTTTGGCAGAGAACATGCGTGATTTTCGGGTTAAACGGGGGATTTCTGCAAAAAAATCATGATTCTCGGGTAAAATTTGGTGTAGTTGAAGAGAAAATGCATGATTTTTGGGTTAAATGGGGGATTTTGGAAGAGAAAATGTGTGTTGTTTGAGATAAACGGAGGATTATTGTAGAGCGAATGCATGATTTTCGGGTTAAATGGGGGATTTTCCAAGAGAAAATGCGTGATTTTCATTTAACTGTGGGATTTTTAAAAATATGTGTTATTCTGGCTTTTTTTTTTTTTCAGCGGAAACTGTGTGATTGTCATTTAAATAAGGGATTTTAGATGAGAAAATGCATGATTTGGGGGTTAAATGTTTTTTTTTAAAAAAGAGAAAGGAAATGATTTTGGGTTAAATGTCTATTTTTTAAGAGAAAATGCTTGGTTTTTAGATTAAATGGTTGTTTTTGAAGAGAAAATGGGTGATTTTCGGGTTAAATCAGGGATTTTTTGAAGAGAAAATGCATCATTGTCGGGTTAAATGGGAGATTTCTGAAGATAAATTGAGTTTTTTCAGGTTGAATGGGGGATTTTGAAGAGAAAATACATCAGTTTCTGGTTAAATGGGGGATTTTCAAAGAGGAAATGCGTGATATTCATTTACATGGGAGACTTTTGTAGAGGAAATGCGTGATTTGGGGGTTAAATGGGGGATTCCTGAAGTGAAAATGTGTGATTTTTTGTGTTAAAGGGGGATTTTTGAGGAGAAAATGTGTGATTTTGGTTTAAATGGGGGATTTCCGAAGAGAAACTGTGATTTTTGTGGTGAAATTGCGGGATTTTTGTGTGAGAGAATGTGTGATTTTTGGGACAAATCAAAGATTTTCGGAGAGAAAATGCTCGTTACAGGTTACATGGGGGATTTCCAAAGAGAAATTGCATTTTTTTTTCAGGTTAAATGGGGGATTTTGAAAAGAAAATGTGTCAGTTATGCAAGGCTAGGCGAGGAAAGGAGAGGGTAGCGGAGGCAGGACAAAGCAGGGCGAGGCGAGGCACAGCGAGGCGAGGGGAGGCGAGGCGAGGAGAGGCAAGGCAAGGCGAGGCGAGGCAAGGCGAGGCGAGGCGAGGCAAGGCAAAGGCGAGGCAAGGCAAAGGCGAGGCAAGGCGTGGCGAGGTGAGGCAAAGGCGAAGCAAGGCGAGGCGAGGCGAGGCGGGGCGAGGCGAGGCGTGGCGAGGCAAGGCGAGGCAAGGCGAGGGGAAGCGAGGCGAGGCGAGGCGTGACGAGGTGAGGCGAGGCAAAGGCAAGGCGAGGCAAGGTGAGCCGTGGCGAGGAAAGGCGAGGCGGGGCAGGTCAGGGCGGGATGAGAGAAATTTTGGATAAATGGGGGATTTTGCGAGAGAAAATGCATGATTTGGGGTTAAATGGGGGATATTTCTGGTGAAAATGTGTAAAGTTTGGGTTAAATTGTGATTTTTGAGGAAAAATTGTGTGATTTTCAGGCTTAATGGGGGATTCTCAAAGAGAATATACGAGGTTTTTGGGTTACATTGGAGATTTTTGTGGTGAAAATGCATGATTTTCATTTAAATAAGGTATTTTCCAGAGAAAATGGGTGTTTTTCAGGGTAAATGGGGTTTTTCCTAGAGAAAATGCTGATTTTCAGTTAAATGGCAGAATCTTGAAGTGAAAATATGTAATTTTGGGGTAAAATGGGGGATTTTCGAAGAGAAACTGTGTGACTTTTGGTTGAAAGGGGTTTTTTATGGTGAAATGCGTGACTTTCGGGATAAATGGGGGATTTTTGAATAAAAAATGCATGATTTTTGGGTTCTATCAGGGATTTTTGTAGCAAAAAATGTGTAGTTTTTGCTTAAACTGGGGATTTTCAGAGAGAAAATATGTGATTTTCAGATTAAATGGGGGATTCTTGTAGAGAAAATGTGCATTTTTTGGTTAAATGGGGGATTTTTTGAAGACACAATGCATGATTTTTGAGTTAGATCGGGGATTTTCGTGGTGAAAATCATGGTGATTTTCAAATAAATAGGGGATTTTCCAAGAAAAAAACAGGTGATTTTGGGGCTAAATGAGGGATTTTTGAAGAGAAAATGCATGATTTTCAGTTTAAATATTTGTGTTTCGAAGAGAAAATGCATGATTTTCATTTAAATGGGGTATTTTTGATGAAAGTGTGATTTTTGGGTTCAGTGGGGGGTTTTGGCAGGGCAAATGTGTGATTTTTGGGTCAAATGGGGGATTTTTGAAGAGAAAACGTGTGATTTTTAGTTAAATGGGGGAGTTTCCAAGAGAAAATGCATAATTTACGATTAAATGTGGCATTTTCCAAGAGAAAAATTATTTCGGGTTAAATGGAGTATTTTTGGGGTGAAAATGCGTGATCTTCCGGTTAAATGAGGGATTTTTCCAGAGAAAATGCATGATTTTCAGGTTAAATGAGGGATATTCGGGGTGAAAATGCATGATTTTCGAGTTAAATGTGGGACCTTTGAAGAGTAAATATGTGACGTTTGGTTCAACTGGGGTTTTCAAAGAGAAAAGTATGTGACTTGGGGGTTAAATGGGGTATTTTTGAAGAGAAAATGTGTGATTTTTGGGTTTAATGGGGGATTCTCACAGAGAATAAGCGAGATTTTTGGGTTAAGTGGGGGATTTTCGGGGCGAAAATGCTTGATTTTAGTTTAAATGGGGGATGTTCCAAGAGAAAATGGAGAATTTTTAGGGTAAATGTGGGCATGGCTTTGCCTGGCCTTGCCTTCACTGGCCTGGTTTTGCCTTGCCTGGCTTTGCCTGGCCTTGCCTGGCCTAGCCTGGCCTGGCCTTGCCTGGCCTTTCTTGGCTTGTCATTTCCTTGCCTGGCCTTGCCTGGCCTGGCCCTGCCCTTGCCGGCCTTTCCAGTGCCTTGTCTGACCTTGCCTTGCCTGGCATGGACTAGCCCTGCCGTGCCTTGCCTTCTCTTGCCTTGCCCTGCCTGGCTTTGCCATGCCTTGCATGGCCTTGCCTGGCCTGGCCATGCCTGGCCTGGCCTTGCCTTGCCTTGCATGGCCTTGCCTGGCCTGGCCTTGCCTTGCCTTGCATGGCCTTGCCTGGCCTGGTTTTGCCGGGCATTTTCTGGCATGGCCGGGCCTTGTCCTGCCAGGTCTTGCCTATCCTTGCCTTTCGTAGGCTGATCTTGCCTTGACTTTCATAGGCTGACCTTGCCTGGCCTTGCCTGTCCTGGCCTGGCTTTGCCTGGCCTTTCCTTCCCTTGCCTTGCATTGCCTTGCCTGGCCTTTCATTGCCTGCCATTTCCTTGCCTGGCCTTGCCTGGCCTGGCCCTCCCTTCCCTGGCCTTCCAGTGCCTTGCCTGGCCTTGCCCTGTCTGGCTCTGCCTTGCCTTGCCTTGCCTTGCCTTGCCTTGCCTTGCCTTGCCTGGTCTGGCCTGGCCTGGCCTTGCCTGGTCTGGCCTAGCTGTGCCTTGCCTTGCCGTGCCTTGCCTGTTCTGTAATGTCCTGGCCTTTTCTGGCCTTGACTTTCCTTGCCTTGCCTTGCCTTGCTTTCCTGGACTTGCCTGGCCTTGCCTTGCTTGTCCTGTCCTGTCCTGGCTTTGCCTGGCCTTGCCCTTCCTTGCCTTGCCTTGCTTTCCTGGACTTGCCTGGCCTTGCCTTGCCTCGCCTGGCCTTCCTTTCCTGGCCTTTCCTGGCCTGGACTTGCCTGGGCTGGCCTGCATTGGGCAGGCATGAACTTGCCTGGCATGGCCTGGCGTGGCCTGACCTGGCCTGGCCTTGCCTTTCCTGGCCTTGCCTGGCTTTTCCTTGCCTGGCTTTGCCTTGCATTATTTTGCCTTGCCTTGCCTTGCATTGCCTTGCCTAGCCATTCCTTGCCTTGGCTGGCCTATCGTGGCCTTGCCTGGCCTGCCCTGACCTTGCTTTGCCAGGCCTGACCTTGCCTTGCCTTGCCTTGCCTTGCCTTGCTTTGCCTTGCCTTGTCTGACCTGGCCTTGCCTGGCATGGCCTGGCCTGGCCTGGTCTTGCTTTGCCTTGACTTGCCTTGCCTTGCCTGGCCTGGCCGTGCCTTTCCTTGCATGGCCTTCCTCATCTTGCCTTGTCTACCCTTGCCTGATTTTTATTTGACCTTCCCTTGCCTTGCCAGACCTTGCCTTGCTTTCCCTTGCTTATCCGTACCTTTCCTTGCCTTGCCTTGCCTTGCCTTGCCTTGCCTTGCCTTTCTTTCAGTGGCCTTGCCTTGCCTAGACTTCCATTGCCATGCCTTGCCTTGCCTTGCCTGGACTTGCCCTGCATTTCCTGGCCTGCCATTTCCTTGCCTGCCATTTTCTTGCCTGGTATTGTCTGGCCTTGCTGTGCCTGGCCTTGCCTGCCCTGGCATTGCCTGGCCAGGCCTTGCCTGTCTTTGCCTTGCCTTGCCTTGCCTTGCCTTGTCTAGCCTACATTGCCTTCCCTGACCTTTTCTGGCCTTGCCTTGCCTTGACCGCCATTGCCTTACCGAGCTTGGCCTTGCCTAGACTGGCCTGGCCATGTCTTGCCTGTCCTGGACTACCTTGCCTTGTCTTGCCTGGCCTTGCCCTGTCTTGCCTTGCCTTGCCTCGCCTTAACTGGCCTTGCCTTACCTGGACTGGCTTGCTCTTGCTTTGCCTGACCTTCCCTGGCCTTGCCCTGCCTGACCTTGCCTAGACTGGCGTTGCATGATCTTGACTGGCCTTGCCTAGACTGGCGTTGCCTTGCTGTTGCCTGGCCTTGCCTTACCTCGCCTTGCCTGGTCTTGCCTTGCCTGGCTTTGCCTTGCCTTTCCTGGCCGGGCCTGGACTTGCCTGGCCTTGCCTTTCCTGGCTTACCTTGCATAACCTGGTGTAGTCTTGCCTTGCCTGGACTTGCCACGCCAGGCCTTGCCTGGTCTTGCCTGACCTGGCCTTGCCTGACCTGGCTTTGCCTTGCCTTGTCCTGACTGGCGTTGCATTGCCTTGCCTTGCCTTGTCTTGCCTAGCCTGGCCTGGCCTTCCCTTTCCTTGTCTTGCCTACCTTGCCTTCCCTGGCGTTGCCTTGCCTTGCCTTGCCTGACCTTGCCTGGCCTTGCCTGGTATTATTTTGCCTTGGTTTGCCTTGCCTTGCCTTGCCTAGCCTAGCCATGCCTTGTCCAGTCTTGCCTCTCATGGCCTTGCCTGGCCTGGCCTAGCCTTGCATTGCCAGGTCTGACCTTGCCTGGCCTTGCCTAGACTTGCGCTGACTGGCCTGGCCTTGCCTGGCCTTGCCTTGTTTTTCTTTCCGTGCCTTGCCTGGCCTTGCTGTGCCTTACTTTTCCTGGCAAGCCTTTTCCTTGCTTTGCCTGGCCTTGTTGTGCCTTGCTTTTCCTGGCAAGCCTTTTCCTTGCTTTGCCTGGCCTTGACTTGGCTTGCCTTGCCTGGTGTGGCTTGGCTTTGCCCTTCCTTGCCTTGACTTGCCTGGCCTGGCATTGTCCTGCCATTCCTTACCTTGCCTTCCTGGCCTTGCATTGCATTACCGTTCATTGCCTGGCCTTGCTTTGCCTTTCCTTGACTGTCCTTGCCTGTCCTGGGCTTGCCTTGCCTTTCCTTGCCTGTCCTGGCCTTGCCTTGCCTGGCCTGGCCTTCCTTTCCTTGCCTGGTCTGGCCTGGCCTTGCCTGGGCTTGCCTGCGTTGGGCAGGCATGGCCTTTTCCGGCCTGGCCAGGTGTGACCTGAAGTGGCCTGTCCTTGCCTTCTCTGTCCTTGCCTTGCCTTGTGTTGCCTTGCCTTGTATTATTTTGCTTTGCCTTGCCTTGTCTTGCCTTGTCCTGCCTTGCCTTGCCTTGGCTGACCTATCATGGCCTTGCCTGGCTTGGCCTGGCCTTGCTTTGCCTGGCCTGACCTGGCCAGGCCTTGCCTTGCATTGCCTGGCCTTTCCTGCCCTGGCCTAGACTTTCCTTGTTTTTACTGGCATGGCCTGACCTGTCCTGGCCTTGCCTTGCCTGGCCTTGCCTTGCTTTCCTTTCCTAGCCCTGACGGGCCTGGCCTTGCCTGGCCTGGCTTGCGTTGCGCAGGCGTGGCCTTGTCTGGCCTGGCCTAGCCTGGCGTGGCCTGACCTGGCCGTGCCTTGCCTTGCATTATTTTGCCTTGGTCTGCCTTGCCTTGCCTTGCCTTGCCTTACCTTGCCTTGCCTAGCCCAAGCATGCCTTCCCTTGGTGGCCTATCATGGCCTTGCCTGGCGTGGCCTGGCCTTGCTTTGCCTGGCCTGACCTTGCCTGGCCTTGAGTGGTCTTACTTTGCCTGGCCTTGCCTAGACTTGCCCTGTTTTTACTGGCATGGCCTTGGCTGGTCTGCCCTTGCCTTGCCTTGCCTGGCCTTGCATATCTTTGCCTGGCCTTGCTTGGCCTTGCCTTGCCATGCCTTGCCTTTCCTGGCCATCCTTTTCCTTGCTTTGCCTTGCCTTGCCATGCCTTGCCTTGGCTCGCCTTGCTTTGACTTGCTATGCCTTGCCTTGCCTCACCTGGCCTTGTCTTGCCTGGTCTGGCATTGCCCTGCCATTCCTTACCTTGCCTTCCTGGCCTTGCATTGCATTACTGCTTGTTGCCTGTTCTTGCCTTGCCTTTCCTTGCCTGTCCTTGCCTGTCCTGGCCTGGCCTTGCTTGGCCGGGCCTTCCTTTCCTGGCCTGGTCTGGCCAGGCCTTGCCTGGGCTTGCCTGCGTTGGGCAGGCATGGCCTTTCCTGGGCCTGGCCTGGCATGACCTGACCTGGCCTTGCCTTGCCTTGCCTTGCCTTTCCTGTCCTGGCCTTGCCTGGCCTTGTTTTGCCTTGCCTTGCCTTGCCTTGCCTTTCCTGTCCTGGCCTTGCCTTGCCTGGCCTGGCTTTCTTTTCCTGGCCTGGCCTTGCCTGGCCTTGCCTGGGCTGACCTGCGTTGGGCAGGCATGGCCTTGCCTGGCCTGGTGTGGCCTGGCCTAACCTGGCCTGGCCTTGCCTTCCCTGTCCTTGCCTGGCCTTCCTTGCCTTGCCTTGCCTTGCCTTGCCTTTCCTGTCCTGGCCTTGCCTGGCCTTGTTTTGCCTTGCCTTGCCTTGCCTTGCCTTTCCTGTCCTGGCCTTGCCTTGCCTGGCCTGGCTTTCTTTTCCTGGCCTGGCCTTGCCTGGCCTTGCCTGGGCTGACCTGCGTTGGGCAGGCATGGCCTTGCCTGGCCTGGTGTGGCCTGGCCTAACCTGGCCTGGCCTTGCCTTCCCTGTCCTTGCCTGGCCTTCCTTGCCTTGCCTTGCCTTGTATTATTTTTCCTTGCCTTGCCCTGCCTTGCCTTGCCTTGCCTTGCCTAGCCGTGCCTTGCCTTGCCTTGGCTGACCTATCATGGCCTTGCCTGACCTGGCCTGGCCTTGCTTTGCCTGGTTTGACCTTGCCTGGCCTTGTCTTGCATTGCCTGGCCTTGCCTGGTCTGGCTTTGCCTTGCTTTGCCTTGCCTTGCCTGGTCTTGCCACGCCTGACGTTGCTTTGTGTTCCCTTTCTGGGCCTTGTATTGCATTATCTTGCCTTGTCTGGTCAAGCGTGGCCTTTCCTTGCCTTGCCTTGCCTTGCCTTGCCTCACCTTGACTGGCCTTTCCTTGCCTGACCTTGCCTGGCCTGGCCTGGCCTGTCCTGGACTTGCCTGGCCATGCCTTGCCTGGCCTGGCCTAGACTTACTTTGTTTTTACTGGCCTGGACTTGCCTGGTCCGGCCTGGCCTTGCCTTGCCTGGCCTTGCCTTGCCTTACCTTGACTGGCCTTGCTTTGCCTTGCTTGCCTGGCCGTGCCTTTTCTTGGCCTGTCCTTGCACTACCTGGCATGGCCTTGCCTTGCCTTCCCTCACCATGCCTGACCTTGCCTGGCCTTGCTTTGCGTGACCATGTCTGGCCTGGCTTTGCCTGGCCTTGCCTAGACTGGCCTTGCCTTTCCTTGCCTTGTCTTGCCTGGCCTTGCCTTGCTTTAGCCTGGCCTTGCCTGGCCCTGCTTTTCCTGGCCTTGACTTTCCTGGCCTGGCCTTGCCTTACCTGGCAAGTTCTTGCCACGCCTGGCCTTGCCTGACCTGGCCTTGCCATGCCTTGCCCTGACTGGCCTAGACTTGCCTTGCCTTGCCTTTCCTTGTCTAGCCTTTCCTGGCCTTGCCTTTCCTTGTCTTGCCTACCTTGCCTTCCATGGCCTTGCCTGGCCTTGCATATCCTTGCCTTGCTCTACCTTGCCTTGCCTTGCATTGCCTTGCCTTGCCTTGACTTGCCTAGCTTGGCCTTGCCTGGTCTGGCCTGGCTGTGCCTTGCCTTGCTGTGACTTGCCTTGCCTCTCCTGTCTTGTCCTGGTCTTCCCTGGCCTTGACCTTTCTTGCCTTGCCTTGCTTTCCTGGACTTGCCTGTCCTTGCCTTGCCTGTCCTTGCCTTGCCTGTCCTGTCCTGGCCTTGCCCTTCCTTGCCTTGCCTTGCTTTCCTGGACTTGTCTGGCCTTGCCTTACCTGGCCTGGCCTTCCTTTCCTGGCCTATTCTGGCCTGGACTTGCCTGGCAGGCCTGTGTTGGGCAGGCATGAACTTGCCTGGCGTGGCCTGGCGTGGCCTGACCTGGCCTGGCCTTTCCTTTCCTGGCCTTGCCTGTCCCTTCCTTGCCTGGCTTTGCCTTGCATTATTTTGCCTTGCCTTGCCTTGCATTTCCTTGCCTAGCCATGCCTTGCCTAGCCATTCCTTGCCTTGGCTGACCTATCATGTCCTTGCCTGGCCTGCCCTGGCCTTGCTTTGCCGGGCCTGACCTTGCCTTGCCCTGATTGGCCTTGCCTTGCCCTGACTGGCCTTGCCTTACCTTGCCCTGACTGGCCTTGCCTTGCCTTGCCTTGCCTTGCCTAGCCCTTCCTGGCCTTCCTTTCCTTGTATTGCCTACCTTGTCTTCCCTTGCCTTGTCTGGCCTTGCTATGCCTTGCTTCACCTTGTCTTGTCTGGCCTTGCATATCCTTGTCTTGCCTTTCCTTGCTTTGCCTTGGCTGGCCTTGACTGGCTTTGCTTTGCCGTGCCTTGTCTGGCCTTGCCTGGCCTTGTCTTTTCTTCCTTTCCTTGCCTTGACTGGCCTTGCATTTCCTTGCCTGCCCTGGCCTGGCCTGCCCTGGCCTGGCCTTGCCTTGCCTTGCCTGCCCTGGCCTGGCTTTGCCTGGCCTTGTCTTGCCTGGCCTTGCCTGGCTTTGCCTTTCCTGACCTGGCCAGGCCTTGCCCCTCCTTGCTTTGAGTTGCCTGGCCTGGCATTGCCCAGCCATTCCTTACCTAGCCTTCATGGCCTTGCATTGCATTACCATTTGTTGCCTGGCCTTGCCTTGCCTTTCCTTGCCTTTCGTTGCCTTTCATTTCCTTGCCATGCCTGGCCTGGCCTGGTCTTGCCTTGCCTTGCCAGGCCTGGCCTGGCTTTGCCTGGCCTTGCCTTGCCTGGCCTTGCCTTTCCTTGCCTTGTCTTGCCTGGCCTTGCCTTGCTTTGCCTTGCCTGGCCTGGCCAGGCCTTGCCCCTCCTTGCTTTGAATTGCCTGTCCTGGCATTGCCCAGCCATTCCTTACCTAGCCTTCCTGGCCTTGCATTGCATTACCATTTGTTGCCTGGCCTTGCCTGGTCTGGCCTTTCGTTGCCTTTCATTGCCTTGCCATGCCTGGCCTGGCCTGGCCTGGCCTTGACTTGCCTTGCCTTGCCTTGCCAGGCCTTGTCTGGCCTGGCCTGGCCTTGCCTTGCCTTGCCTGGCCTTGCTTTGCCTGGCTTCGCCTTGCCTTGCCTGGCCTGGCCTGGCCTGGCTTGGCTTCGCCTTGCCTTGCCTGGCCTGGCCTTGCCTGGCTTAGTCTTGCCTTCCTTTCCTAGCTTGGGCTGGCCTGGCCTTTCCTGGCCTGGCCTGGCCTGGCTTTGCCTGATCTGGCCTGGCCTTGCCTTTCCTGGCTTTTCCTGGCCTTTCCTTGCCTGGCCTTGCCCTGCATTATTTTGCCTTGCCCTGCCTTGACTAGTCATGCCTTGCCTTGGCTGGCTTATCATGGCCTTGCCTGGCCTGACCTTCCCTGGCCTTGCCTTGACTGGCCTTGCCTGGACTTGCCTTGACTTGCCTTGTTTTTACTGGCATGGCCTTGCCTGGTCTGGCTTGGCCTTACCTTGCCTGACCTTCCCTTTCCTTGCATTCCTTGCCTTGCTTTGCCTTGCCTGGCCTGGCCTGGCCTGGCCTGGCCGGGCCTAGACTTGCCTTGGTTTTACTGTCATGGCCTTGCCTGGCCTGGCCTGGCCTTGCTTTGCCTGGTCTTTCCTTGGCTAGCCTTGCCTGACATTGCCTTGCCTTGCTCTGATTGGCCTTGCTTTGCCTTGCCATGCCGGGCCATGCCTTTTTTTGGCCTGGCTTGCATTACCTGGTGTGGCCTTGCCTTGCCTGGCCTTGCATATTCCTGCCTTGCTTTGCATTCCCTTTCTGGGCCTTGCATTGCATTGTCTTGCCTTGCCTGGCTGGGTCAGGCCTTGCCTGGCATTTCTTTGCCTTTCCTTGCCTTGCCATGCCTTGCCTTGCCTTGCCTTGCCTTGCCTTGCCTGGCCTGGACTTGCCCTTCCCTGCCTTGCCTTGCCTGGCCTGACATTGCCCTGTCATTCCTTACCTTGCCTTCCTGGCCTTTCATTGCATTACCTTTCATTGCCTGGCCTTTCCTTTCCATTCCTTGCCTTGCCTTGGCTGGCCAGGCCTGGCCTGGCCTTGCCTGGCCTGGCCTGGCCTTGTCTTGCCTGACCTGGCCTGGCCTTGCATTACCTGGCATGGGCTTGCCTTTCCTGGCCTTGCTTTACATTCCCTTTCCGAGCCTTGCATTGCATTGTCTTGTCTTGCCTGGGCAAGCATGGTTTTGCCTTGCCTGGCCTTGCCATTCCTTGCCTGGCTGGGCCTGGCCTTGCTTGGCCTTTCTTGCCTTGCCTGGCCTAGCCTTGCCTGGCCTTGCTTTGTCTGGCCTTTCTTTGCTTGGGCTTGCCTGGCCTGGCCTGGCCTTGACTTGCCTTGCCTTGCCTGGCCTGTCCTGACCTTGCCTTGTCTTGCCTGGCATTGCCTTGCCTGGCCTGGCCTGGCCTTGCCTAGCCTGGCCTTTATTTCCTGTCCTGGTTTGGCCTGGTCATGCCTGGGCTGGCCTGTGTTGGGCAGGCATGGCCTTGGCTGGCTTGGCCTGGCATAGCTTGAGCTGGCCTGGCCTTGCCTTTCCTGGCCTTGCCTGGCCTTGCCTTGCAATACTTTGCCTTGCCCTGCCCTGCCTTGCCTTGCCTTGCCTTGCAATGCCTCACTTTTGCTTGCTTTGCCTTGCCTGGCGCTGCCTTTCTTTGCCTTGCGTTGCATTGCCTTGCCTGGCCTAGCCTTAACGTGTCTTGCTTTGCCTTGCCTTACGTGGCCTTGTATTGCATTGCATTGTCTTGCCTGGCTTTGCCTGGCCTGGCGTGTCCTTGCCTTGGCTTGGCTTGCCTTTCCTGGCCTTGCCTTGCTTTTAATGGCCTTTCCTGGCCTTGCCTAGCCTGGCCTTGCCTAGCCTGGTCTTTTTTTCCTGGCCTGGTTTGGCCTAGTCATGCCTGGGCTGGCCTGTGTTGGGCAGGTATGGCCATGCCTGGCTTGTCCTTGGCTTGCCTTTCCTGGCCTTGCCTTGCTTTTAATGGCCTTGCCTTGCCTTGCCGTGCCTTGCTTGTCATTGCTTTTCCTTGCCTTGCTTTCCTTTCCTTGCCTTGCCTGGCTTTGCCTGGCCTTGCCTTGCCTTGCCTTTCCTGGCTAGCCTTGTGCTTGCTTTGCCTTGCCTTGCCTTGCCTTGCCTGGCCTGGCCTGGCCTGACATTGCCCTGTCATTCCTTACCTTGCCTTCCTGGCCTTGCATTGCATTACCGATCATTGCCTTTCCTTGCCTAGCCTTTCCTTGCCTGGCCTGACCTAGCCTTGCCTTGCCTTGCCTGGCATTGCCTTGCCTGTCCTGGCCCAACCTTGCCTGTCCTGGCCTTCTTTTCCTGGCCTGGTCTGTCTAGGCCTTGCCTAGGTTAGCCTGCATTGGGCAGGCATGGCCTTGCCTGGCCTGGCCTGGCATGGCCTGACCTGGCCTGGCCTTGCCTTTTCTGGCCTTGCCTTGCCATTCCCTGCCTTTCCTTTCCTTGCCTTTCCTAGCCATGCCTTGCCTTGGCTTTTCTGGCCTTGCATTGCATTGCCTTGCCATGCCTTACTGGCATGGCCTTGCTGGTCCTGGCCTGGCCTTGCCTTGCCATTCATGGCCTTGCCTTCATTGTACTGTCCTTGCCTTGCCGTGCCTTGCCTTGCCTGGCCTGGCCTGGCCTGGCCTTGCCTTGCCTGGCCTTGCGGTGCCCTTCCTAGCCTGCCATTTCCTTGCCTGCTATTTTCTTGCCTGTCCTTTCCTGGCATGGCCTGGCCCAGCCTTGCCTTGCCAGGCCTGGCCTTACTGTGCCCTTCCTGGCCTGCTATTTCCTTGCCTGCCATTTCTTTGCCTGCCCTTGCCTGGCCTGGCCTTGCCTTGCCTTATCTTGCCTGGCCGGACCTTGTCGAGCCTGGGCTTGCTTTGTCTTGCCCTGATTTGCCTCGCTTTTCCTTGACTTGCCTGGCCTAGAATCGTCTTTCCTGGCCTTGCCTTGGCCTGCCTTGTCTTGACTGGCCTATCATGGCCTTGCCTGGCCTGACCTGGCCTTGCATTGCCTGGCCTGAACTTGCCTGGTCTTACCTTGCCTTGCTTTGACCTTCCTAGCCTTTCTTTGCCTGGCCTGACCTTTCCTGGTCTTAACTTGCCTTGCTTTCACCTGCCTTGCCTTGCCTGGCCTTGCCTGGCCTCGCCTGGACTGGTTTGGCCTCACCTGGCCTTGCCTGGCTTTGCCTTATCTAGCCTTGCGTTGTTTTGTTTCACCTGGCCTTGACTTGCCTTGCCATTCCTGGCCTTGCCTTCCTTTTACTGCCTTTGCCATGGCTTGCCTTGGCTTGGCTTGCCTTGCCTTGCATGGCCTAGCCTTGCCAAGCATGGCCTGGCATTGCCATGCATGGCCTGGCCTTGCCTGGCCTGGCCTTGCCTTCCGTGGTTTTGCTTTGCATTTCCTTGCTATGCT
>NC_052551.1:221478-295707 GCF_016699485.2 Gallus gallus
ATTCCGAAGAGAAAATGCATGATTTTCGTTTAGATGTGAGGTTTTTGTAGAGGAAATGCGTGATTTTTTGGATACATGGGGGATTCTTGTAGCAAAAATGTTTGATTTTGGGGTCCAATGGGGGATTTTTGAAGAGCAGAAGTGTGATTTTCACGTTAAATGGGGGGTTTTCCGTGAGAAAATGTGTGATTTGGGGGATAATGGGGTATTTTTGAAGAGATAAAGCATGATTTTGGGGTAAATGGGGGATTTTGCAAGAGAAAAGGCGAGATTGTTGAGTTAAATGGGGGATTTTGCAAGAGAAAATGCGTGCTTTTGGGGTTAAATGGGGGATTGTTGAAGAGACAATGCATGATTTGGGGGTTAAGGGGGGGATTTTGAAGAGAAAATGCCTGATTTTGTGGAAAATGTGGGATGTTGCAAGAGAAAATGCATGATTTTCGGGTTAAATGGGGGATTTTCGAAGAGGAAATGCTTCGTTTCAGGTTGAATTTGGGGTTTTTGAAGCCAAAATGCGTGATTTTCACTTAAATGGGGGATTTTCCAAACGAAAATGCATGATTTTCTTTTAGATGGGGGATTTTCATAGAGAAAAGGCATGATTTTTGTGTTAAGTGGGGGATATTTGCAAAAAAAAAAAAACGAGGCGTGATTTTTGGGTTAAACAGGGGATTTTTGAAGAGAAAATGTGTGATTTTCAGTTAAATCGCGGAATCTCTAAGAGAAAATGCCTGATGTTTGCATTAAATGTGTGATTTTCGTAGAGATAATGCGTGATTTTCAGGTTACATGGGAGATTTTTGCAGAGAAAATGTGTGATTTTCGGTTACATGAGGGATTTCTTGCAGAGACAATGCTTGATTTTTGTTTAAATGAGGGATTTTGGCAGAGAACATGCGTGATTTTCGGGTTAAACGGGGGATTTCTGCAAAAAAAAATCATGATTCTCGGGTAAAATTTGGTGTAGTTGAAGAGAAAATGCATGATTTTGGGGTTAAATGGGGGATTTTGGAAGAGAAAATGCGCGTTGTTTGAGATAAACAGGGGATTTTTGTAGAGCGAATGCATGATTTTGGGGTTAAATGGGGGATTTTCCAAGGGAAAATTTGTGATTTTCGGGTTAAATGGGGGACTTTCCAAGGGAAAAGGCATGATTTTCTGGTTAAATGGGGGATTTTGGAAGAGCAAATGTGTGAGTTTTGGTTAAATGGGGGGTTTTCCAGAGAAAATGCATGACTTTCTGTTCAATGGAGGATTTTTGTGGTGAAAATGCGTGGTGTTCAGGTTAAAGCAGGGATTTTCGATGAGAAAATACATGATTTGGGGGTTAAATGTGTTTGTTTGTTTGTTTGTTTTAAGAGAAAACTTGTGATTTTTGATGAATTATGTATTTTTGAAGTGAAAATGCGTGATTTTCAGGTTAGATCGGGGATTCTTGAAGAGAAAATGCATCATTGTCGGGTTACATGGGGGATTTCCAAAGAGAAATCGCCTTTTTTTTTTTTTTTTTCTGGTTAAATGGGGGATTTTTGAAGAGAAAATGCATGATTTTCAGATTAAATGGGGGATTGTTGAAGGGAAAATGTGTGATTTTCGGGTTAAATGGGGGATTCTCGAAGAGAAAATGGGTGATTTTTGGGTTGAAACTGCTATTTTTGTAGAGAATAGGCATGATTTTTGGTTTAAAAGAGGGATTCTCAAAGAGAAAATGCATTATGTTTGTTTAAGTGGGGTATTTTTGAAGGGAAAATGTGTGATTTTCGGGTTAAATGGGGGATTCTCGAAGAGAAATTGCATTTTTTTCTGGTTAAATGGGGGATTTCCGAAGAGAAAATGCATGATTTTCGTTTAGATGTGAGGTTTTTGTAGAGGAAATGCGTGATTTTTTGGATACATGGGGGATTCTTGTAGCAAAAATGTTTGATTTTGGGGTCCAATGGGGGATTTTTGAAGAGCAAAAGCGTGATTTTCACGTTAAATGGGGGGTTTTCCGTGAGAAAATGTGTGATTTGGGGGATAATGGGGTATTTTTGAAGAGATAAAGCATGATTTTGGGGTAAATGGGGGATTTTGCGAGAGAAAAGGCGAGATTGTTGAGGTAAATGGGGGATTTTGCAAGAGAAAATGCGTGATTTTGGGGTTAAATGGGGGATTGTTGAAGAGACAATGCATGATTTGGGGGTTAAGGGGGGGATTTTGAAGAGAAAATGCCTGATTTTGTGGAAAATGTGGGATGTTGCAAGAGAAAATGCATGATTTTCGGGTTAAATGGGGGATTTTCGAAGAGGAAATGCTTCGTTTCAGGTTGAATTTGGGGTTTTTGAAGCCAAAATGCGTGATTTTCACTTAAATGGGGGATTTTCCAAACGAAAATGCATGATTTTCTTTTTAGATGGGGGATTTTCATAGAGAAAAGGCATGATTTTTGTGTTAAGTGGGGGATATTTGCAAAAAAAAAAAACGAGGCGTGATTTTTGGGTTAAACAGGGGATTTTTGAAGAGAAAATGTGTGATTTTCAGTTAAATCGCGGAATCTCTAAGAGAAAATGCCTGATGTTTGCATTAAATGTGTGATTTTCGTAGAGATAATGCGTGATTTTCAGGTTACATGGGAGATTTTTGCAGAGAAAATGTGTGATTTTCGGTTACATGAGGGATTTCTTGCAGAGACAATGCTTGATTTTTGTTTAAATGAGGGATTTTGGCAGAGAACATGCGTGATTTTCGGGTTAAACGGGGGATTTCTGCAAAAAAAAAATCATGATTCTCGGGTAAAATTTGGTGTAGTTGAAGAGAAAATGCATGATTTTGGGGTTAAATGGGGGATTTTGGAAGAGAAAATGCGCGTTGTTTGAGATAAACAGGGGATTTTTGTAGAGCAAATGCATGATTTTGGGGTTAAATGGGGGATTTTCCAAGGGAAAATTTGTGATTTTCGGGTTAAATGGGGGACTTTCCAAGGGAAAAGGCATGATTTTCTGGTTAAATGGGGGATTTTGGAAGAGCAAATGTGTGAGTTTTGGTTAAATGGGGGGTTTTCCAGAGCAAATGCATGACTTTCTGTTCAATGGAGGATTTTTGTGGTGAAAATGCGTGGTGTTCAGGTTAAAGCAGGGATTTTCGATGAGAAAATACATGATTTGGGGGTTAAATGTGTTTGTTTGTTTGTTTGTTTTAAGAGAAAACTTGTGATTTTTGATGAATTATGTATTTTTGAAGTGAAAATGCGTGATTTTCAGGTTAGATCGGGGATTCTTGAAGAGAAAATGCATCATTGTCGGGTTACATGGGGGATTTCCAAAGAGAAATCGCCTTTTTTTTTTTTTTTTCTGGTTAAATGGGGGATTTTTGAAGAGAAAATGCATGATTTTCAGATTAAATGGGGGATTGTTGAAGGGAAAATGTGTGATTTTCGGGTTAAATGGGGGATTCTCGAAGAGAAAATGGGTGATTTTTGGGTTGAAACTGCTATTTTTGTAGAGAATAGGCATGATTTTTGGTTTAAAAGAGGGATTCTCAAAGAGAAAATGCATTATGTTTGTTTAAGTGGGGTATTTTTGAAGGGAAAATGTGTGATTTTCGGGTTAAATGGGGGATTCTCGAAGAGAAATTGCGTTTTTTTCTGGTTAAATGGGGGATTTCCGAAGAGAAAATGCATGATTTTCGTTTAGATGTGAGGTTTTTGTAGAGGAAATGCGTGATTTTTTGGATACATGGGGGATTCTTGTAGCAAAAATGTTTGATTTTGGGGTCCAATGGGGGATTTTTGAAGAGCAAAAGCGTGATTTTCACGTTAAATGGGGGGTTTTCCGTGAGAAAATGTGTGATTTGGGGGATAATGGGGTATTTTTGAAGAGATAAAGCATGATTTTGGGGTAAATGGGGGATTTTGCAAGAGAAAAGGCGAGATTGTTGAGGTAAATGGGGGATTTTGCAAGAGAAAATGCGTGCTTTTGGGGTTAAATGGGGGATTGTTGAAGAGACAATGCATGATTTGGGGGTTAAGGGGGGGATTTTGAAGAGAAAATGCCTGATTTTGTGGAAAATGTGGGATGTTGCAAGAGAAAATGCATGATTTTCGGGTTAAATGGGGGATTTTCGAAGAGGAAATGCTTCGTTTCAGGTTGAATTTGGGGTTTTTGAAGCCAAAATGCGTGATTTTCACTTAAATGGGGGATTTTCCAAACGAAAATGCATGATTTTCTTTTTAGATGGGGGATTTTCATAGAGAAAAGGCATGATTTTTGTGTTAAGTGGGGGATATTTGCAAAAAAAAAAAACGAGGCGTGATTTTTGGGTTAAACAGGGGATTTTTGAAGAGAAAATGTGTGATTTTCAGTTAAATCGCGGAATCTCTAAGAGAAAATGCCTGATGTTTGCATTAAATGTGTGATTTTCGTAGAGATAATGCGTGATTTTCAGGTTACATGGGAGATTTTTGCAGAGAAAATGTGTGATTTTCGGTTACATGAGGGATTTCTTGCAGAGACAATGCTTGATTCTTGTTTAAATGAGGGATTTTGGCAGAGAACATGCGTGATTTTCGGGTTAAACGGGGGATTTCTGCAAAAAAAAATCATGATTCTCGGGTAAAATTTGGTGTAGTTGAAGAGAAAATGCATGATTTTGGGGTTAAATGGGGGATTTTGGAAGAGAAAATGCGCGTTGTTTGAGATAAACAGGGGATTTTTGTAGAGCGAATGCATGATTTTGGGGTTAAATGGGGGATTTTCCAAGGGAAAATTTGTGATTTTCGGGTTAAATGGGGGACTTTCCAAGGGAAAAGGCATGATTTTCTGGTTAAATGGGGGATTTTGGAAGAGCAAATGTGTGAGTTTTGGTTAAATGGGGGGTTTTCCAGAGCAAATGCATGACTTTCTGTTCAATGGAGGATTTTTGTGGTGAAAATGCGTGGTGTTCAGGTTAAAGCAGGGATTTTCGATGAGAAAATACATGATTTGGGGGTTAAATGTGTTTGTTTGTTTGTTTGTTTTAAGAGAAAACTTGTGATTTTTGATGAATTATGTATTTTTGAAGTGAAAATGCGTGATTTTCAGGTTAGATCGGGGATTCTTGAAGAGAAAATGCATCATTGTCGGGTTACATGGGGGATTTCCAAAGAGAAATCGCCTTTTTTTTTTTTTTTTCTGGTTAAATGGGGGATTTTTGAAGAGAAAATGCATGATTTTCAGATTAAATGGGGGATTGTTGAAGGGAAAATGTGTGATTTTCGGGTTAAATGGGGGATTCTCGAAGAGAAAATGGGTGATTTTTGGGTTGAAACTGCTATTTTTGTAGAGAATAGGCATGATTTTTGGTTTAAAAGAGGGATTCTCAAAGAGAAAATGCATTATGTTTGTTTAAGTGGGGTATTTTTGAAGGGAAAATGTGTGATTTTCGGGTCAAATGGGGGATTCTCGAAGAGAAATTGCGTTTTTTTCTGGTTAAATGGGGGATTTCCGAAGAGAAAATGCATGATTTTCGTTTAGATGTGAGGTTTTTGTAGAGGAAATGCGTGATTTTTTGGATACATGGGGGATTCTTGTAGCAAAAATGTTTGATTTTGGGGTCCAATGGGGGATTTTTGAAGAGCAAAAGCGTGATTTTCACGTTAAATGGGGGGTTTTCCGTGAGAAAATGTGTGATTTGGGGGATAATGGGGTATTTTTGAAGAGATAAAGCATGATTTTGGGGTAAATGGGGGATTTTGCAAGAGAAAAGGCGAGATTGTTGAGGTAAATGGGGGATTTTGCAAGAGAAAATGCGTGCTTTTGGGGTTAAATGGGGGATTGTTGAAGAGACAATGCATGATTTGGGGGTTAAGGGGGGGATTTTGAAGAGAAAATGCCTGATTTTGTGGAAAATGTGGGATGTTGCAAGAGAAAATGCATGATTTTCGGGTTAAATGGGGGATTTTCGAAGAGGAAATGCTTCGTTTCAGGTTGAATTTGGGGTTTTTGAAGCCAAAATGCGTGATTTTCACTTAAATGGGGGATTTTCCAAACGAAAATGCATGATTTTCTTTTTAGATGGGGGATTTTCATAGAGAAAAGGCATGATTTTTGTGTTAAGTGGGGGATATTTGCAAAAAAAAAAACGAGGCGTGATTTTTGGGTTAAACAGGGGATTTTTGAAGAGAAAATGTGTGATTTTCAGTTAAATCGCGGAATCTCTAAGAGAAAATGCCTGATGTTTGCATTAAATGTGTGATTTTCGTAGAGATAATGCGTGATTTTCAGGTTACATGGGAGATTTTTGCAGAGAAAATGTGTGATTTTCGGTTACATGAGGGATTTCTTGCAGAGACAATGCTTGATTCTTGTTTAAATGAGGGATTTTGGCAGAGAACATGCGTGATTTTCGGGTTAAACGGGGGATTTCTGCAAAAAAAAATCATGATTCTCGGGTAAAATTTGGTGTAGTTGAAGAGAAAATGCATGATTTTGGGGTTAAATGGGGGATTTTGGAAGAGAAAATGCGCGTTGTTTGAGATAAACAGGGGATTTTTGTAGAGCGAATGCATGATTTTGGGGTTAAATGGGGGATTTTCCAAGGGAAAATTTGTGATTTTCGGGTTAAATGGGGGACTTTCCAAGGGAAAAGGCATGATTTTCTGGTTAAATGGGGGATTTTGGAAGAGCAAATGTGTGAGTTTTGGTTAAATGGGGGGTTTTCCAGAGAAAATGCATGACTTTCTGTTCAATGGAGGATTTTTGTGGTGAAAATGCGTGGTGTTCAGGTTAAAGCAGGGATTTTCGATGAGAAAATACATGATTTGGGGGTTAAATGTGTTTGTTTGTTTGTTTGTTTTAAGAGAAAACTTGTGATTTTTGATGAATTATGTATTTTTGAAGTGAAAATGCGTGATTTTCAGGTTAGATCGGGGATTCTTGAAGAGAAAATGCATCATTGTCGGGTTACATGGGGGATTTCCAAAGAGAAATCGCCTTTTTTTTTTTTTTTTTCTGGTTAAATGGGGGATTTTTGAAGAGAAAATGCATGATTTTCAGATTAAATGGGGGATTGTTGAAGGGAAAATGTGTGATTTTCGGGTTAAATGGGGGATTCTCGAAGAGAAAATGGGTGATTTTTGGGTTGAAACTGCTATTTTTGTAGAGAATAGGCATGATTTTTGGTTTAAAAGAGGGATTCTCAAAGAGAAAATGCATTATGTTTGTTTAAGTGGGGTATTTTTGAAGGGAAAATGTGTGATTTTCGGGTCAAATGGGGGATTCTCGAAGAGAAATTGCGTTTTTTTCTGGTTAAATGGGGGATTTCCGAAGAGAAAATGCATGATTTTCGTTTAGATGTGAGGTTTTTGTAGAGGAAATGCGTGATTTTTTGGATACATGGGGGATTCTTGTAGCAAAAATGTTTGATTTTGGGGTCCAATGGGGGATTTTTGAAGAGCAAAAGCGTGATTTTCACGTTAAATGGGGGGTTTTCCGTGAGAAAATGTGTGATTTGGGGGATAATGGGGTATTTTTGAAGAGATAAAGCATGATTTTGGGGTAAATGGGGGATTTTGCAAGAGAAAAGGCGAGATTGTTGAGTTAAATGTGGGATGTTGCAAGAGAAAATGCGTGCTTTTGGGGTTAAATGGGGGATTGTTGAAGAGACAATGCATGATTTGGGGGTTAAGGGGGGGATTTTGAAGAGAAAATGCCTGATTTTGTGGAAAATGTGGGATGTTGCAAGAGAAAATGCATGATTTTCGGGTTAAATGGGGGATTTTGGAAGAGAAAATGCGCGTTGTTTGAGATAAACAGGGGATTTTTGTAGAGCGAATGCATGATTTTGGGGTTAAATGGGGGATTTTCCAAGGGAAAATTTGTGATTTTCGGGTTAAATGGGGGACTTTCCAAGGGAAAAGGCATGATTTTCTGGTTAAATGGGAGATTTTGGAAGAGCAAATGTGTGAGTTTTGGTTAAATGGGGGGTTTTCCAGAGCAAATGCATGACTTTCTGTTCAATGGAGGATTTTTGTGGTGAAAATGCGTGGTGTTCAGGTTAAAGCAGGGATTTTCGATGAGAAAATACATGATTTGGGGGTTAAATGTGTTTGTTTGTTTGTTTGTTTTAAGAGAAAACTTGTGATTTTTGATGAATTATGTATTTTTGAAGTGAAAATGCGTGATTTTCAGGTTAGATCAGGGATTCTTGAAGAGAAAATGCATCATTGTCGGGTTACATGGGGGATTTCCAAAGAGAAATCGCCTTTTTTTTTTTTTTTTTCTGGTTAAATGGGGGATTTTTGAAGAGAAAATGCATGATTTTCAGATTAAATGGGGGATTGTTGAAGGGAAAATGTGTGATTTTCGGGTTAAATGGGGGATTCTCGAAGAGAAAATGGGTGATTTTTGGGTTGAAACTGCTATTTTTGTAGAGAATAGGCATGATTTTTGGTTTAAAAGAGGGATTCTCAAAGAGAAAATGCATTATGTTTGTTTAAGTGGGGTATTTTTGAAGGGAAAATGTGTGATTTTCGGGTTAAATGGGGGATTCTCGAAGAGAAATTGCGTTTTTTTCTGGTTAAATGGGGGATTTCCGAAGAGAAAATGCATGATTTTCGTTTAGATGTGAGGTTTTTGTAGAGGAAATGCGTGATTTTTTGGATACATGGGGGATTCTTGTAGCAAAAATGTTTGATTTTGGGGTCCAATGGGGGATTTTTGAAGAGCAAAAGCATGATTTTCACGTTAAATGGGGGGTTTTCCGTGAGAAAATGTGTGATTTGGGGGATAATGGGGTATTTTTGAAGAGATAAAGCATGATTTTGGGGTAAATGGGGGATTTTGCAAGAGAAAAGGCGAGATTGTTGAGTTAAATGTGGGATGTTGCAAGAGAAAATGCGTGCTTTTGGGGTTAAATGGGGGATTGTTGAAGAGACAATGCATGATTTGGGGGTTAAGGGGGGGATTTTGAAGAGAAAATGCCTGATTTTGTGGAAAATGTGGGATGTTGCAAGAGAAAATGCATGATTTTCGGGTTAAATGGGGGATTTTCGAAGAGAAAATGCGCGTTGTTTGAGATAAACAGGGGATTTTTGTAGAGCGAATGCATGATTTTGGGGTTAAATGGGGGATTTTCCTAGGGAAAATTTGTGATTTTCGGGTTAAATGGGGGACTTTCCAAGGGAAAAGGCATGATTTTCTGGTTAAATGGGAGATTTTGGAAGAGCAAATGTGTGAGTTTTGGTTAAATGGGGGGTTTTCCAGAGCAAATGCATGACTTTCTGTTCAATGGAGGATTTTTGTGGTGAAAATGCGTGGTGTTCAGGTTAAAGCAGGGATTTTCGATGAGAAAATACATGATTTGGGGGTTAAATGTGTTTGTTTGTTTGTTTGTTTTAAGAGAAAACTTGTGATTTTTGATGAATTATGTATTTTTGAAGTGAAAATGCGTGATTTTCAGGTTAGATCAGGGATTCTTGAAGAGAAAATGCATCATTGTCGGGTTACATGGGGGATTTCCAAAGAGAAATCGCCTTTTTTTTTTTTTTTTCTGGTTAAATGGGGGATTTTTGAAGAGAAAATGCGTGATTTTCAGATTAAATGGGGGATTGTTGAAGGGAAAATGTGTGATTTTCGGGTTAAATGGGGGATTCTCGAAGAGAAAATGGGTGATTTTTGGGTTGAAACTGCTATTTTTGTAGAGAATAGGCATGATTTTTGGTTTAAAAGAGGGATTCTCAAAGAGAAAATGCATTATGTTTGTTTAAGTGGGGTATTTTTGAAGGGAAAATGTGTGATTTTCGGGTTAAATGGGGGATTCTCGAAGAGAAATTGCGTTTTTTTCTGGTTAAATGGGGGATTTCCGAAGAGAAAACGCATGATTTTCGTTTAGATGTGAGGTTTTTGTAGAGGAAATGCGTGATTTTTTGGATACATGGGGGATTCTTGTAGCAAAAATGTTTGATTTTGGGGTCCAATGGGGGATTTTTGAAGAGCAAAAGCATGATTTTCACGTTAAATGGGGGGTTTTCCGTGAGAAAATGTGTGATTTGGGGGATAATGGGGTATTTTTGAAGAGATAAAGCATGATTTTGGGGTAAATGGGGGATTTTGCAAGAGAAAAGGCGAGATTGTTGAGTTAAATGGGGGATTTTGCAAGAGAAAATGCGTGCTTTTGGGGTTAAATGGGGGATTGTTGAAGAGACAATGCATGATTTGGGGGTTAAGGGGGGGATTTTGAAGAGAAAATGCCTGATTTTGTGGAAAATGTGGGATGTTGCAAGAGAAAATGCATGATTTTCGGGTTAAATGGGGGATTTTCGAAGAGGAAATGCTTCGTTTCAGGTTGAATTTGGGGTTTTTGAAGCCAAAATGCGTGATTTACACTTAAATGGGGGATTTTCCAAACGAAAATGCATGATTTTCTTTTTAGATGGGGGATTTTCATAGAGAAAAGGCATGATTTTTGTGTTAAGTCCGGGATATTTGAAAAAAAAAAAAAAAAAAAAACAAGGCGTGATTTTTGGGTTAAACAGGGGATTTTTGAAGAGAAAATGTGTGATTTTCAGTTAAATCGCGGAATCTCTAAGAGAAAATGCCTGATGTTTGCATTAAATGTGTGATTTTCGTAGAGATAATGCGTGATTTTCAGGTTACATGGGAGATTTTTGCAGAGAAAATGTGTGATTTTCGGTTACATGAGGGATTTCTTGCAGAGACAATGCTTGATTTTTGTTTAAATGAGGGATTTTGGCAGAGAACATGCGTGATTTTCGGGTTAAACGGGGGATTTCTGCAAAAAAAAATCATGATTCTCGGGTAAAATTTGGTGTAGTTGAAGAGAAAATGCATGATTTTGGGGTTAAATGGGGGATTTTGGAAGAGAAAATGCGCGTTGTTTGAGATAAACAGGGGATTTTTGTAGAGCGAATGCATGATTTTGGGGTTAAATGGGGGATTTTCCAAGGGAAAATTTGTGATTTTCGGGTTAAATGGGGGACTTTCCAAGGGAAAAGGCATGATTTTCTGGTTAAATGGGAGATTTTGGAAGAGCAAATGTGTGAGTTTTGGTTAAATGGGGGGTTTTCCAGAGCAAATGCATGACTTTCTGTTCAATGGAGGATTTTTGTGGTGAAAATGCGTGGTGTTCAGGTTAAAGCAGGGATTTTCGATGAGAAAATACATGATTTGGGGGTTAAATGTGTTTGTTTGTTTGTTTGTTTTAAGAGAAAACTTGTGATTTTTGATGAATTATGTATTTTTGAAGTGAAAATGCGTGATTTTCAGGTTAGATCAGGGATTCTTGAAGAGAAAATGCATCATTGTCGGGTTACATGGGGGATTTCCAAAGAGAAATCGCCTTTTTTTTTTTTTTTCTGGTTAAATGGGGGATTTTTGAAGAGAAAATGCGTGATTTTCAGATTAAATGGGGGATTGTTGAAGGGAAAATGTGTGATTTTCGGGTTAAATGGGGGATTCTCGAAGAGAAAATGGGTGATTTTTGGGTTGAAACTGCTATTTTTGTAGAGAATAGGCATGATTTTTGGTTTAAAAGAGGGATTCTCAAAGAGAAAATGCATTATGTTTGTTTAAGTGGGGTATTTTTGAAGGGAAAATGTGTGATTTTCGGGTCAAATGGGGGATTCTCGAAGAGAAATTGCGTTTTTTTCTGGTTAAATGGGGGATTTCCGAAGAGAAAACTGCATGATTTTCGTTTAGATGTGAGGTTTTTGTAGAGGAAATGCGTGATTTTTTGGATACATGGGGGATTCTTGTAGCAAAAATGTTTGATTTTGGGGTCCAATGGGGGATTTTTGAAGAGCAAAAGCAGTGATTTTCACGTTAAATGGGGGGTTTTCCGTGAGAAAATGTGTGATTTGGGGGATAATGGGGTATTTTTGAAGAGATAAAGCATGATTTTGGGGTAAATGGGGGATTTTGCAAGAGAAAAGGCGAGATTGTTGAGTTAAATGGGGGATTTTGCAAGAGAAAATGCGTGCTTTTGGGGTTAAATGGGGGATTGTTGAAGAGACAATGCATGATTTGGGGGTTAAGGGGGGGATTTTGAAGAGAAAATGCCTGATTTTGTGGAAAATGTGGGATGTTGCAAGAGAAAATGCATGATTTTCGGGTTAAATGGGGGATTTTCGAAGAGGAAATGCTTCGTTTCAGGTTGAATTTGGGGTTTTTGAAGCCAAAATGCGTGATTTACACTTAAATGGGGGATTTTCCAAACGAAAATGCATGATTTTCTTTTTAGATGGGGGATTTTCATAGAGAAAAGGCATGATTTTTGTGTTAAGTCCGGGATATTTGAAAAAAAAAAAAAAAAAAAACAAGGCGTGATTTTTGGGTTAAACAGGGGATTTTTGAAGAGAAAATGTGTGATTTTCAGTTAAATCGCGGAATCTCTAAGAGAAAATGCCTGATGTTTGCATTAAATGTGTGATTTTCGTAGAGATAATGCGTGATTTTCAGGTTACATGGGAGATTTTTGCAGAGAAAATGTGTGATTTTCGGTTACATGAGGGATTTCTTGCAGAGACAATGCTTGATTTTTGTTTAAATGAGGGATTTTGGCAGAGAACATGCGTGATTTTCGGGTTAAACGGGGGATTTCTGCAAAAAAAAATCATGATTCTCGGGTAAAATTTGGTGTAGTTGAAGAGAAAATGCATGATTTGGGGGTTAAATGGGGGATTTTGGAAGAGAAAATGCGCGTTGTTTGAGATAAACAGGGGATTTTTGTAGAGCGAATGCATGATTTTGGGGTTAAATGGGGGATTTTCCAAGGGAAAATTTGTGATTTTCGGGTTAAATGGGGGACTTTCCAAGGGAAAAGGCATGATTTTCTGGTTAAATGGGGGATTTTGGAAGAGCAAATGTGTGAGTTTTGGTTAAATGGGGGGTTTTCCAGAGCAAATGCATGACTTTCTGTTCAATGGAGGATTTTTGTGGTGAAAATGCGTGGTGTTCAGGTTAAAGCAGGGATTTTCGATGAGAAAATACATGATTTGGGGGTTAAATGTGTTTGTTTGTTTGTTTGTTTTAAGAGAAAACTTGTGATTTTTGATGAATTATGTATTTTTGAAGTGAAAATGCGTGATTTTCAGGTTAGATCGGGGATTCTTGAAGAGAAAATGCATCATTGTCGGGTTACATGGGGGATTTCCAAAGAGAAATCGCCTTTTTTTTTTTTTTTTCTGGTTAAATGGGGGATTTTTGAAGAGAAAATGCGTGATTTTCAGATTAAATGGGGGATTGTTGAAGGGAAAATGTGTGATTTTCGGGTTAAATGGGGGATTCTCGAAGAGAAAATGGGTGATTTTTGGGTTGAAACTGCTATTTTTGTAGAGAATAGGCATGATTTTTGGTTTAAAAGAGGGATTCTCAAAGAGAAAATGCATTATGTTTGTTTAAGTGGGGTATTTTTGAAGGGAAAATGTGTGATTTTCGGGTCAAATGGGGGATTCTCGAAGAGAAATTGCGTTTTTTTCTGGTTAAATGGGGGATTTCCGAAGAGAAAATGCATGATTTTCGTTTAGATGTGAGGTTTTTGTAGAGGAAATGCGTGATTTTTTGGATACATGGGGGATTCTTGTAGCAAAAATGTTTGATTTTGGGGTCCAATGGGGGATTTTTGAAGAGCAAAAGCGTGATTTTCACGTTAAATGGGGGGTTTTCCGTGAGAAAATGTGTGATTTGGGGGATAATGGGGTATTTTTGAAGAGATAAAGCATGATTTTGGGGTAAATGGGGGATTTTGCAAGAGAAAAGGCGAGATTGTTGAGTTAAATGGGGGATTTTGCAAGAGAAAATGCGTGCTTTTGGGGTTAAATGGGGGATTGTTGAAGAGACAATGCATGATTTGGGGGTTAAGGGGGGGATTTTGAAGAGAAAATGCCTGATTTTGTGGAAAATGTGGGATGTTGCAAGAGAAAATGCATGATTTTCGGGTTAAATGGGGGATTTTCGAAGAGGAAATGCTTCGTTTCAGGTTGAATTTGGGGTTTTTGAAGCCAAAATGCGTGATTTTCACTTAAATGGGGGATTTTCCAAACGAAAATGCATGATTTTCTTTTTAGATGGGGGATTTTCATAGAGAAAAGGCATGATTTTTGTGTTAAGTCCGGGGATATTTGAAAAAAAAAAAAAAAAACAAGGCGTGATTTTTGGGTTAAACAGGGGATTTTTGAAGAGAAAATGTGTGATTTTCAGTTAAATCGCGGAATCTCTAAGAGAAAATGCCTGATGTTTGCATTAAATGTGTGATTTTCGTAGAGATAATGCGTGATTTTCAGGTTACATGGGAGATTTTTGCAGAGAAAATGTGTGATTTTCGGTTACATGAGGGATTTCTTGCAGAGACAATGCTTGATTTTTGTTTAAATGAGGGATTTTGGCAGAGAACATGCGTGATTTTCGGGTTAAACGGGGGATTTCTGCAAAAAAAAATCATGATTCTCGGGTAAAATTTGGTGTAGTTGAAGAGAAAATGCATGATTTGGGGGTTAAATGGGGGATTTTGGAAGAGAAAATGCGCGTTGTTTGAGATAAACAGGGGATTTTTGTAGAGCGAATGCATGATTTTGGGGTTAAATGGGGGATTTTCCAAGGGAAAATTTGTGATTTTCGGGTTAAATGGGGGACTTTCCAAGGGAAAAGGCATGATTTTCTGGTTAAATGGGGGATTTTGGAAGAGCAAATGTGTGAGTTTTGGTTAAATGGGGGGTTTTCCAGAGCAAATGCATGACTTTCTGTTCAATGGAGGATTTTTGTGGTGAAAATGCGTGGTGTTCAGGTTAAAGCAGGGATTTTCGATGAGAAAATACATGATTTGGGGGTTAAATGTGTTTGTTTGTTTGTTTGTTTTAAGAGAAAACTTGTGATTTTTGATGAATTATGTATTTTTGAAGTGAAAATGCGTGATTTTCAGGTTAGATCGGGGATTCTTGAAGAGAAAATGCATCATTGTCGGGTTACATCGGGGGATTTCCAAAGAGAAATCGCCTTTTTTTTTTTTTTTTTCTGGTTAAATGGGGGATTTTTGAAGAGAAAATGCAGTGATTTTCAGATTAAATGGGGGATTGTTGAAGAGAAAATGCGTGATTTTCAGGATTAAATGGGGGATTGTTGAAGAGAAAATGGGTGATTTTTGGGTTGAAACTGCTATTTTTGTAGAGAATAGGCATGATTTTTGGTTTAAAAGAGGGATTCTCAAAGAGAAAATGCATTATGTTTGTTTAAGTGGGGTATTTTTGAAGGGAAAATGTGTGATTTTCGGGTCAAATGGGGGATTCTCGAAGAGAAATTGCGTTTTTTTCTGGTTAAATGGGGGATTTCCGAAGAGAAAATGCATGATTTTCGTTTAGATGTGAGGTTTTTGTAGAGGAAATGCGTGATTTTTTGGATACATGGGGGATTCTTGTAGCAAAAATGTTTGATTTTGGGGTCCAATGGGGGATTTTTGAAGAGCAAAAGCGTGATTTTCACGTTAAATGGGGGGTTTTCCGTGAGAAAATGTGTGATTTGGGGGATAATGGGGTATTTTTGAAGAGATAAAGCATGATTTTGGGGTAAATGGGGGATTTTGCAAGAGAAAAGGCGAGATTGTTGAGTTAAATGGGGGATTTTGCAAGAGAAAATGCGTGCTTTTGGGGTTAAATGGGGGATTGTTGAAGAGACAATGCATGATTTGGGGGTTAAGGGGGGGATTTTGAAGAGAAAATGCCTGATTTTGTGGAAAATGTGGGATGTTGCAAGAGAAAATGCATGATTTTCGGGTTAAATGGGGGATTTTCGAAGAGGAAATGCTTCGTTTCAGGTTGAATTTGGGGTTTTTGAAGCCAAAATGCGTGATTTACACTTAAATGGGGGATTTTCCAAACGAAAATGCATGATTTTCTTTTTAGATGGGGGATTTTCATAGAGAAAAGGCATGATTTTTGTGTTAAGTCCGGGATATTTGAAAAAAAAAAAAAAAAAAACAAGGCGTGATTTTTGGGTTAAACAGGGGATTTTTGAAGAGAAAATGTGTGATTTTCAGTTAAATCGCGGAATCTCTAAGAGAAAATGCCTGATGTTTGCATTAAATGTGTGATTTTCGTAGAGATAATGCGTGATTTTCAGGTTACATGGGAGATTTTTGCAGAGAAAATGTGTGATTTTCGGTTACATGAGGGATTTCTTGCAGAGACAATGCTTGATTTTTGTTTAAATGAGGGATTTTGGCAGAGAACATGCGTGATTTTCGGGTTAAACGGGGGATTTCTGCAAAAAAAAATCATGATTCTCGGGTAAAATTTGGTGTAGTTGAAGAGAAAATGCATGATTTTGGGGTTAAATGGGGGATTTTGGAAGAGAAAATGCGCGTTGTTTGAGATAAACAGGGGATTTTTGTAGAGCGAATGCATGATTTTGGGGTTAAATGGGGGATTTTCCAAGGGAAAATTTGTGATTTTCGGGTTAAATGGGGGACTTTCCAAGGGAAAAGGCATGATTTTCTGGTTAAATGGGGGATTTTGGAAGAGCAAATGTGTGAGTTTTGGTTAAATGGGGGGTTTTCCAGAGAAAATGCATGACTTTCTGTTCAATGGAGGATTTTTGTGGTGAAAATGCGTGGTGTTCAGGTTAAAGCAGGGATTTTCGATGAGAAAATACATGATTTGGGGGTTAAATGTGTTTGTTTGTTTGTTTGTTTTAAGAGAAAACTTGTGATTTTTGATGAATTATGTATTTTTGAAGTGAAAATGCGTGATTTTCAGGTTAGATCGGGGATTCTTGAAGAGAAAATGCATCATTGTCGGGTTACATCGGGGATTTCCAAAGAGAAATCGCCTTTTTTTTTTTTTTTTTTCTGGTTAAATGGGGGATTTTTGAAGAGAAAATGCATGATTTTCAGATTAAATGGGGGATTTTTGAAGAGAAAATGCGTGATTTTCAGATTAAATGGGGGATTGTTGAAGAGAAAATGGGTGATTTTTGGGTTGAAACTGCTATTTTTGTAGAGAATAGGCATGATTTTTGGTTTAAAAGAGGGATTCTCAAAGAGAAAATGCATTATGTTTGTTTAAGTGGGGTATTTTTGAAGGGAAAATGTGTGATTTTCGGGTTAAATGGGGGATTCTCGAAGAGAAATTGCGTTTTTTTCTGGTTAAATGGGGGATTTCCGAAGAGAAAACGCATGATTTTCGTTTAGATGTGAGGTTTTTGTAGAGGAAATGCGTGATTTTTTGGATACATGGGGGATTCTTGTAGCAAAAATGTTTGATTTTGGGGTCCAATGGGGGATTTTTGAAGAGCAAAAGCATGATTTTCACGTTAAATGGGGGGTTTTCCGTGAGAAAATGTGTGATTTGGGGGATAATGGGGTATTTTTGAAGAGATAAAGCATGATTTTGGGGTAAATGGGGGATTTTGCAAGAGAAAAGGCGAGATTGTTGAGTTAAATGGGGGATTTTGCAAGAGAAAATGCGTGCTTTTGGGGTTAAATGGGGGATTGTTGAAGAGACAATGCATGATTTGGGGGTTAAGGGGGGGATTTTGAAGAGAAAATGCCTGATTTTGTGGAAAATGTGGGATGTTGCAAGAGAAAATGCATGATTTTCGGGTTAAATGGGGGATTTTCGAAGAGGAAATGCTTCGTTTCAGGTTGAATTTGGGGTTTTTGAAGCCAAAATGCGTGATTTTCACTTAAATGGGGGATTTTCCAAACGAAAATGCATGATTTTCTTTTTAGATGGGGGATTTTCATAGAGAAAAGGCATGATTTTTGTGTTAAGTCCGGGGATATTTGCAAAAAAAAAAAACGAGGCGTGATTTTTGGGTTAAACAGGGGATTTTTGAAGAGAAAATGTGTGATTTTCAGTTAAATCGCGGAATCTCTAAGAGAAAATGCCTGATGTTTGCATTAAATGTGTGATTTTCGTAGAGATAATGCGTGATTTTCAGGTTACATGGGAGATTTTTGCAGAGAAAATGTGTGATTTTCGGTTACATGAGGGATTTCTTGCAGAGACAATGCTTGATTTTTGTTTAAATGAGGGATTTTGGCAGAGAACATGCGTGATTTTCGGGTTAAACGGGGGATTTCTGCAAAAAAAAATCATGATTCTCGGGTAAAATTTGGTGTAGTTGAAGAGAAAATGCATGATTTTGGGGTTAAATGGGGGATTTTGGAAGAGAAAATGCGCGTTGTTTGAGATAAACAGGGGATTTTTGTAGAGCGAATGCATGATTTTGGGGTTAAATGGGGGATTTTCCAAGGGAAAATTTGTGATTTTCGGGTTAAATGGGGGACTTTCCAAGGGAAAAGGCATGATTTTCTGGTTAAATGGGGGATTTTGGAAGAGCAAATGTGTGAGTTTTGGTTAAATGGGGGGTTTTCCAGAGCAAATGCATGACTTTCTGTTCAATGGAGGATTTTTGTGGTGAAAATGCGTGGTGTTCAGGTTAAAGCAGGGATTTTCGATGAGAAAATACATGATTTGGGGGTTAAATGTGTTTGTTTGTTTGTTTGTTTTAAGAGAAAACTTGTGATTTTTGATGAATTATGTATTTTTGAAGTGAAAATGCGTGATTTTCAGGTTAGATCGGGGATTCTTGAAGAGAAAATGCATCATTGTCGGGTTACATGGGGGATTTCCAAAGAGAAATCGCCTTTTTTTTTTTTTTTTCTGGTTAAATGGGGGATTTTTGAAGAGAAAATGCGTGATTTTCAGATTAAATGGGGGATTGTTGAAGGGAAAATGTGTGATTTTCGGGTTAAATGGGGGATTCTCGAAGAGAAAATGGGTGATTTTTGGGTTGAAACTGCTATTTTTGTAGAGAATAGGCATGATTTTTGGTTTAAAAGAGGGATTCTCAAAGAGAAAATGCATTATGTTTGTTTAAGTGGGGTATTTTTGAAGGGAAAATGTGTGATTTTCGGGTCAAATGGGGGATTCTCGAAGAGAAATTGCGTTTTTTTCTGGTTAAATGGGGGATTTCCGAAGAGAAAATGCATGATTTTCGTTTAGATGTGAGGTTTTTGTAGAGGAAATGCGTGATTTTTTGGATACATGGGGGATTCTTGTAGCAAAAATGTTTGATTTTGGGGTCCAATGGGGGATTTTTGAAGAGCAAAAGCGTGATTTTCACGTTAAATGGGGGGTTTTCCGTGAGAAAATGTGTGATTTGGGGGATAATGGGGTATTTTTGAAGAGATAAAGCATGATTTTGGGGTAAATGGGGGATTTTGCAAGAGAAAAGGCGAGATTGTTGAGTTAAATGGGGGATTTTGCAAGAGAAAATGCGTGCTTTTGGGGTTAAATGGGGGATTGTTGAAGAGACAATGCATGATTTGGGGGTTAAGGGGGGGATTTTGAAGAGAAAATGCCTGATTTTGTGGAAAATGTGGGATGTTGCAAGAGAAAATGCATGATTTTCGGGTTAAATGGGGGATTTTCGAAGAGGAAATGCTTCGTTTCAGGTTGAATTTGGGGTTTTTGAAGCCAAAATGCGTGATTTTCACTTAAATGGGGGATTTTCCAAACGAAAATGCATGATTTTCTTTTTAGATGGGGGATTTTCATAGAGAAAAGGCATGATTTTTGTGTTAAGTCCGGGATATTTGCAAAAAAAAAAAACGAGGCGTGATTTTTGGGTTAAACAGGGGATTTTTGAAGAGAAAATGTGTGATTTTCAGTTAAATCGCGGAATCTCTAAGAGAAAATGCCTGATGTTTGCATTAAATGTGTGATTTTCGTAGAGATAATGCGTGATTTTCAGGTTACATGGGAGATTTTTGCAGAGAAAATGTGTGATTTTCGGTTACATGAGGGATTTCTTGCAGAGACAATGCTTGATTTTTGTTTAAATGAGGGATTTTGGCAGAGAACATGCGTGATTTTCGGGTTAAACGGGGGATTTCTGCAAAAAAAAATCATGATTCTCGGGTAAAATTTGGTGTAGTTGAAGAGAAAATGCATGATTTTGGGGTTAAATGGGGGATTTTGGAAGAGAAAATGCGCGTTGTTTGAGATAAACAGGGGATTTTTGTAGAGCGAATGCATGATTTTGGGGTTAAATGGGGGATTTTCCAAGGGAAAATTTGTGATTTTCGGGTTAAATGGGGGACTTTCCAAGGGAAAAGGCATGATTTTCTGGTTAAATGGGGGATTTTGGAAGAGCAAATGTGTGAGTTTTGGTTAAATGGGGGGTTTTCCAGAGCAAATGCATGACTTTCTGTTCAATGGAGGATTTTTGTGGTGAAAATGCGTGGTGTTCAGGTTAAAGCAGGGATTTTCGATGAGAAAATACATGATTTGGGGGTTAAATGTGTTTGTTTGTTTGTTTGTTTTAAGAGAAAACTTGTGATTTTTGATGAATTATGTATTTTTGAAGTGAAAATGCGTGATTTTCAGGTTAGATCGGGGATTCTTGAAGAGAAAATGCATCATTGTCGGGTTACATGGGGGATTTCCAAAGAGAAATCGCCTTTTTTTTTTTTTTTTCTGGTTAAATGGGGGATTTTTGAAGAGAAAATGCGTGATTTTCAGATTAAATGGGGGATTGTTGAAGGGAAAATGTGTGATTTTCGGGTTAAATGGGGGATTCTCGAAGAGAAAATGGGTGATTTTTGGGTTGAAACTGCTATTTTTGTAGAGAATAGGCATGATTTTTGGTTTAAAAGAGGGATTCTCAAAGAGAAAATGCATTATGTTTGTTTAAGTGGGGTATTTTTGAAGGGAAAATGTGTGATTTTCGGGTCAAATGGGGGATTCTCGAAGAGAAATTGCGTTTTTTTCTGGTTAAATGGGGGATTTCCGAAGAGAAAATGCATGATTTTCGTTTAGATGTGAGGTTTTTGTAGAGGAAATGCGTGATTTTTTGGATACATGGGGGATTCTTGTAGCAAAAATGTTTGATTTTGGGGTCCAATGGGGGATTTTTGAAGAGCAAAAGCGTGATTTTCACGTTAAATGGGGGGTTTTCCGTGAGAAAATGTGTGATTTGGGGGATAATGGGGTATTTTTGAAGAGATAAAGCATGATTTTGGGGTAAATGGGGGATTTTGCAAGAGAAAAGGCGAGATTGTTGAGTTAAATGGGGGATTTTGCAAGAGAAAATGCGTGCTTTTGGGGTTAAATGGGGGATTGTTGAAGAGACAATGCATGATTTTGGGGTTAAGGGGGGGATTTTGAAGAGAAAATGCCTGATTTTGTGGAAAATGTGGGATGTTGCAAGAGAAAATGCATGATTTTCGGGTTAAATGGGGGATTTTCGAAGAGGAAATGCTTCGTTTCAGGTTGAATTTGGGGTTTTTGAAGCCAAAATGCGTGATTTTCACTTAAATGGGGGATTTTCCAAACGAAAATGCATGATTTTCTTTTTAGATGGGGGATTTTCATAGAGAAAAGGCATGATTTTTGTGTTAAGTCCGGGATATTTGATAAAAAAAAAAAAAAAAAAAAAAAAAACAAGGCGTGATTTTTGGGTTAAACAGGGGATTTTTGAAGAGAAAATGTGTGATTTTCAGTTAAATCGCGGAATCTCTAAGAGAAAATGCCTGATGTTTGCATTAAATGTGTGATTTTCGTAGAGATAATGCGTGATTTTCAGGTTACATGGGAGATTTTTGCAGAGAAAATGTGTGATTTTCGGTTACATGAGGGATTTCTTGCAGAGACAATGCTTGATTTTTGTTTAAATGAGGGATTTTGGCAGAGAACATGCGTGATTTTCGGGTTAAACGGGGGATTTCTGCAAAAAAAAAATCATGATTCTCGGGTAAAATTTGGTGTAGTTGAAGAGAAAATGCATGATTTTGGGGTTAAATGGGGGATTTTGGAAGAGAAAATGCGCGTTGTTTGAGATAAACAGGGGATTTTTGTAGAGCGAATGCATGATTTTGGGGTTAAATGGGGGATTTTCCAAGGGAAAATTTGTGATTTTCGGGTTAAATGGGGGACTTTCCAAGGGAAAAGGCATGATTTTCTGGTTAAATGGGGGATTTTGGAAGAGCAAATGTGTGAGTTTTGGTTAAATGGGGGGTTTTCCAGAGAAAATGCATGACTTTCTGTTCAATGGAGGATTTTTGTGGTGAAAATGCGTGGTGTTCAGGTTAAAGCAGGGATTTTCGATGAGAAAATACATGATTTGGGGGTTAAATGTGTTTGTTTGTTTGTTTGTTTTAAGAGAAAACTTGTGATTTTTGATGAATTATGTATTTTTGAAGTGAAAATGCGTGATTTTCAGGTTAGATCGGGGATTCTTGAAGAGAAAATGCATCATTGTCGGGTTACATCGGGGATTTCCAAAGAGAAATCGCCTTTTTTTTTTTTTTTTTTCTGGTTAAATGGGGGATTTTTGAAGAGAAAATGCATGATTTTCAGATTAAATGGGGGATTTTTGAAGAGAAAATGCGTGATTTTCAGATTAAATGGGGGATTGTTGAAGAGAAAATGGGTGATTTTTGGGTTGAAACTGCTATTTTTGTAGAGAATAGGCATGATTTTTGGTTTAAAAGAGGGATTCTCAAAGAGAAAATGCATTATGTTTGTTTAAGTGGGGTATTTTTGAAGGGAAAATGTGTGATTTTCGGGTTAAATGGGGGATTCTCGAAGAGAAATTGCGTTTTTTTCTGGTTAAATGGGGGATTTCCGAAGAGAAAATGCATGATTTTCGTTTAGATGTGAGGTTTTTGTAGAGGAAATGCGTGATTTTTTGGATACATGGGGGATTCTTGTAGCAAAAATGTTTGATTTTGGGGTCCAATGGGGGATTTTTGAAGAGCAAAAGCGTGATTTTCACGTTAAATGGGGGGTTTTCCGTGAGAAAATGTGTGATTTGGGGGATAATGGGGTATTTTTGAAGAGATAAAGCATGATTTTGGGGTAAATGGGGGATTTTGCAAGAGAAAAGGCGAGATTGTTGAGTTAAATGGGGGATTTTGCAAGAGAAAATGCGTGCTTTTGGGGTTAAATGGGGGATTGTTGAAGAGACAATGCATGATTTGGGGGTTAAGGGGGGGATTTTGAAGAGAAAATGCCTGATTTTGTGGAAAATGTGGGATGTTGCAAGAGAAAATGCATGATTTTGGGGTTAAATGGGGGATTTTGGCAGAGAAAATGCGCGTTGTTTGAGATAAACAGGGGATTTTTGTAGAGCGAATGCATGATTTTGGGGTTAAATGGGGGATTTTCCAAGGGAAAATTTGTGTTTTTCGGGTTAAATGGGGGACTTTCCAAGGGAAAAGGCATGATTTTCTGGTTAAATGGGGGATTTTGGAAGAGCAAATGTGTGAGTTTTGGTTAAATGGGGGGTTTTCCAGAGCAAATGCATGACTTTCTGTTCAATGGAGGATTTTTGTGGTGAAAATGCGTGGTGTTCAGGTTAAAGCAGGGATTTTCGATGAGAAAATACATGATTTGGGGGTTAAATGTGTTTGTTTGTTTGTTTGTTTTAAGAGAAAACTTGTGATTTTTGATGAATTATGTATTTTTGAAGTGAAAATGCGTGATTTTCAGGTTAGATCGGGGATTCTTGAAGAGAAAATGCATCATTGTCGGGTTACATGGGGGATTTCCAAAGAGAAATCGCCTTTTTTTTTTTTTTTTCTGGTTAAATGGGGGATTTTTGAAGAGAAAATGCGTGATTTTCAGATTAAATGGGGGATTGTTGAAGGGAAAATGTGTGATTTTCGGGTTAAATGGGGGATTCTCGAAGAGAAAATGGGTGATTTTTGGGTTGAAACTGCTATTTTTGTAGAGAATAGGCATGATTTTTGGTTTAAAAGAGGGATTCTCAAAGAGAAAATGCATTATGTTTGTTTAAGTGGGGTATTTTTGAAGGGAAAATGTGTGATTTTCGGGTTAAATGGGGGATTCTCGAAGAGAAATTGCGTTTTTTTCTGGTTAAATGGGGGATTTCCGAAGAGAAAATGCATGATTTTCGTTTAGATGTGAGGTTTTTGTAGAGGAAATGCGTGATTTTTTGGATACATGGGGGATTCTTGTAGCAAAAATGTTTGATTTTGGGGTCCAATGGGGGATTTTTGAAGAGCAAAAGCATGATTTTCACGTTAAATGGGGGGTTTTCCGTGAGAAAATGTGTGATTTGGGGGATAATGGGGTATTTTTGAAGAGATAAAGCATGATTTTGGGGTAAATGGGGGATTTTGCAAGAGAAAAGGCGAGATTGTTGAGTTAAATGGGGGATTTTGCAAGAGAAAATGCGTGATTTTGGGGTTAAATGGGGGATTGTTGAAGAGACAATGCATGATTTGGGGGTTAAGGGGGGGATTTTGAAGAGAAAATGCATGATTTTGTGGAAAATGTGGGATGTTGCAAGAGAAAATGCATGATTTTCGGGTTAAATGGGGGATTTTCGAAGAGGAAATGCTTCGTTTCAGGTTGAATTTGGGGTTTTTGAAGCCAAAATGCGTGATTTACACTTAAATGGGGGATTTTCCAAACGAAAATGCATGATTTTCTTTTTAGATGGGGGATTTTCATAGAGAAAAGGCATGATTTTTGTGTTAAGTGGGGGATATTTGCAAAAAAAAAAACGAGGCGTGATTTTTGGGTTAAACAGGGGATTTTTGAAGAGAAAATGTGTGATTTTCAGTTAAATCGCGGAATCTCTAAGAGAAAATGCCTGATGTTTGCATTAAATGTGTGATTTTCGTAGAGATAATGCGTGATTTTCAGGTTACATGGGAGATTTTTGCAGAGAAAATGTGTGATTTTTGGTTACATGAGGGATTTCTTGCAGAGACAATGCTTGATTTTTGTTTAAATGAGGGATTTTGGCAGAGAACATGCGTGATTTTCGGGTTAAACGGGGGATTTCTGCAAAAAAAAATCATGATTCTCGGGTAAAATTTGGTGTAGTTGAAGAGAAAATGCATGATTTTGGGGTTAAATGGGGGATTTTGGAAGAGAAAATGCGCGTTGTTTGAGATAAACAGGGGATTTTTGTAGAGCGAATGCATGATTTTGGGGTTAAATGGGGGATTTTCCAAGGGAAAATTTGTGATTTTCGGGTTAAATGGGGGACTTTCCAAGGGAAAAGGCATGATTTTCTGGTTAAATGGGGGATTTTGGAAGAGCAAATGTGTGAGTTTTGGTTAAATGGGGGGTTTTCCAGAGAAAATGCATGACTTTCTGTTCAATGGAGGATTTTTGTGGTGAAAATGCGTGGTGTTCAGGTTAAAGCAGGGATTTTCGATGAGAAAATACATGATTTGGGGGTTAAATGTGTTTGTTTGTTTGTTTGTTTTAAGAGAAAACTTGTGATTTTTGATGAATTATGTATTTTTGAAGTGAAAATGCGTGATTTTCAGGTTAGATCGGGGATTCTTGAAGAGAAAATGCATCATTGTCGGGTTACATCGGGGATTTCCAAAGAGAAATCGCCTTTTTTTTTTTTTTTTCTGGTTAAATGGGGGATTTTTGAAGAGAAAATGCGTGATTTTCAGATTAAATGGGGGATTGTTGAAGGGAAAATGTGTGATTTTCGGGTTAAATGGGGGATTCTCGAAGAGAAAATGGGTGATTTTTGGGTTGAAACTGCTATTTTTGTAGAGAATAGGCATGATTTTTGGTTTAAAAGAGGGATTCTCAAAGAGAAAATGCATTATGTTTGTTTAAGTGGGGTATTTTTGAAGGGAAAATGTGTGATTTTCGGGTCAAATGGGGGATTCTCGAAGAGAAATTGCGTTTTTTTCTGGTTAAATGGGGGATTTCCGAAGAGAAAATGCATGATTTTCGTTTAGATGTGAGGTTTTTGTAGAGGAAATGCGTGATTTTTTGGATACATGGGGGATTCTTGTAGCAAAAATGTTTGATTTTGGGGTCCAATGGGGGATTTTTGAAGAGCAAAAGCGTGATTTTCACGTTAAATGGGGGGTTTTCCGTGAGAAAATGTGTGATTTGGGGGATAATGGGGTATTTTTGAAGAGATAAAGCATGATTTTGGGGTAAATGGGGGATTTTGCAAGAGAAAAGGCGAGATTGTTGAGTTAAATGGGGGATTTTGCAAGAGAAAATGCGTGCTTTTGGGGTTAAATGGGGGATTGTTGAAGAGACAATGCATGATTTGGGGGTTAAGGGGGGGATTTTGAAGAGAAAATGCCTGATTTTGTGGAAAATGTGGGATGTTGCAAGAGAAAATGCATGATTTTCGGGTTAAATGGGGGATTTTCGAAGAGGAAATGCTTCGTTTCAGGTTGAATTTGGGGTTTTTGAAGCCAAAATGCGTGATTTTCACTTAAATGGGGGATTTTCCAAACGAAAATGCATGATTTTCTTTTTAGATGGGGGATTTTCATAGAGAAAAGGCATGATTTTTGTGTTAAGTCCGGGATATTTGAAAAAAAAAAAAAAAAAAAAAAAAACGAGGCGTGATTTTTGGGTTAAACAGGGGATTTTTGAAGAGAAAATGTGTGATTTTCAGTTAAATCGCGGAATCTCTAAGAGAAAATGCCTGATGTTTGCATTAAATGTGTGATTTTCGTAGAGATAATGCGTGATTTTCAGGTTACATGGGAGATTTTTGCAGAGAAAATGTGTGATTTTCGGTTACATGAGGGATTTCTTGCAGAGACAATGCTTGATTTTTGTTTAAATGAGGGATTTTGGCAGAGAACATGCGTGATTTTCGGGTTAAACGGGGGATTTCTGCAAAAAAAAATCATGATTCTCGGGTAAAATTTGGTGTAGTTGAAGAGAAAATGCATGATTTTGGGGTTAAATGGGGGATTTTGGAAGAGAAAATGCGCGTTGTTTGAGATAAACAGGGGATTTTTGTAGAGCGAATGCATGATTTTGGGGTTAAATGGGGGATTTTCCAAGGGAAAATTTGTGATTTTCGGGTTAAATGGGGGACTTTCCAAGGGAAAAGGCATGATTTTCTGGTTAAATGGGGGATTTTGGAAGAGCAAATGTGTGAGTTTTGGTTAAATGGGGGGTTTTCCAGAGCAAATGCATGACTTTCTGTTCAATGGAGGATTTTTGTGGTGAAAATGCGTGGTGTTCAGGTTAAAGCAGGGATTTTCGATGAGAAAATACATGATTTGGGGGTTAAATGTGTTTGTTTGTTTGTTTTAAGAGAAAACTTGTGATTTTTGATGAATTATGTATTTTTGAAGTGAAAATGCGTGATTTTCAGGTTAGATCGGGGATTCTTGAAGAGAAAATGCATCATTGTCGGGTTACATCGGGGATTTCCAAAGAGAAATAGCCTTTTTTTTTTTTTTTTTCTGGTTAAATGGGGGATTTTTGAAGAGAAAATGCGTGATTTTCAGATTAAATGGGGGATTGTTGAAGGGAAAATGTGTGATTTTCGGGTTAAATGGGGGATTCTCGAAGAGAAAATGGGTGATTTTTGGGTTGAAACTGCTATTTTTGTAGAGAATAGGCATGATTTTTGGTTTAAAAGAGGGATTCTCAAAGAGAAAATGCATTATGTTTGTTTAAGTGGGGTATTTTTGAAGGGAAAATGTGTGATTTTCGGGTCAAATGGGGGATTCTCGAAGAGAAATTGCGTTTTTTTTCTGGTTAAATGGGGGATTTCCGAAGAGAAAATGCATGATTTTCGTTTAGATGTGAGGTTTTTGTAGAGGAAATGCGTGATTTTTTGGATACATGGGGGATTCTTGTAGCAAAAATGTTTGATTTTGGGGTCCAATGGGGGATTTTTGAAGAGCAAAAGCGTGATTTTCACGTTAAATGGGGGGTTTTCCGTGAGAAAATGTGTGATTTGGGGGATAATGGGGTATTTTTGAAGAGATAAAGCATGATTTTGGGGTAAATGGGGGATTTTGCAAGAGAAAAGGCGAGATTGTTGAGTTAAATGGGGGATTTTGCAAGAGAAAATGCGTGCTTTTGGGGTTAAATGGGGGATTGTTGAAGAGACAATGCATGATTTGGGGGTTAAGGGGGGGATTTTGAAGAGAAAATGCCTGATTTTGTGGAAAATGTGGGATGTTGCAAGAGAAAATGCATGATTTTCGGGTTAAATGGGGGATTTTCGAAGAGGAAATGCTTCGTTTCAGGTTGAATTTGGGGTTTTTGAAGCCAAAATGCGTGATTTACACTTAAATGGGGGATTTTCCAAACGAAAATGCATGATTTTCTTTTTAGATGGGGGATTTTCATAGAGAAAAGGCATGATTTTTGTGTTAAGTCCGGGATATTTGATAAAAAAAAAAAAAAAAAAAAAAAAAAAAAAAAACAAGGCGTGATTTTTGGGTTAAACAGGGGATTTTTGAAGAGAAAATGTGTGATTTTCAGTTAAATCGCGGAATCTCTAAGAGAAAATGCCTGATGTTTGCATTAAATGTGTGATTTTCGTAGAGATAATGCGTGATTTTCAGGTTACATGGGAGATTTTTGCAGAGAAAATGTGTGATTTTCGGTTACATGAGGGATTTCTTGCAGAGACAATGCTTGATTTTTGTTTAAATGAGGGATTTTGGCAGAGAACATGCGTGATTTTCGGGTTAAACGGGGGATTTCTGCAAAAAAAAATCATGATTCTCGGGTAAAATTTGGTGTAGTTGAAGAGAAAATGCATGATTTTGGGGTTAAATGGGGGATTTTGGAAGAGAAAATGCGCGTTGTTTGAGATAAACAGGGGATTTTTGTAGAGCGAATGCATGATTTTGGGGTTAAATGGGGGATTTTCCAAGGGAAAATTTGTGATTTTCGGGTTAAATGGGGGACTTTCCAAGGGAAAAGGCATGATTTTCTGGTTAAATGGGGGATTTTGGAAGAGCAAATGTGTGAGTTTTGGTTAAATGGGGGGTTTTCCAGAGCAAATGCATGACTTTCTGTTCAATGGAGGATTTTTGTGGTGAAAATGCGTGGTGTTCAGGTTAAAGCAGGGATTTTCGATGAGAAAATACATGATTTGGGGGTTAAATGTGTTTGTTTGTTTGTTTGTTTTAAGAGAAAACTTGTGATTTTTGATGAATTATGTATTTTTGAAGTGAAAATGCGTGATTTTCAGGTTAGATCGGGGATTCTTGAAGAGAAAATGCATCATTGTCGGGTTACATCGGGGATTTCCAAAGAGAAATAGCTTTTTTTTTTTTTTTTTCTGGTTAAATGGGGGATTTTTGAAGAGAAAATGCGTGATTTTCAGATTAAATGGGGGATTGTTGAAGGGAAAATGTGTGATTTTCGGGTTAAATGGGGGATTGTTGAAGAGAAAATGGGTGATTTTTGGGTTGAAACTGCTATTTTTGTAGAGAATAGGCATGATTTTTGGTTTAAAAGAGGGATTCTCAAAGAGAAAATGCATTATGTTTGTTTAAGTGGGGTATTTTTGAAGGGAAAATGTGTGATTTTCGGGTCAAATGGGGGATTCTCGAAGAGAAATTGCGTTTTTTTTCTGGTTAAATGGGGGATTTCCGAAGAGAAAATGCATGATTTTCGTTTAGATGTGAGGTTTTTGTAGAGGAAATGCGTGATTTTTTGGATACATGGGGGATTCTTGTAGCAAAAATGTTTGATTTTGGGGTCCAATGGGGGATTTTTGAAGAGCAAAAGCGTGATTTTCACGTTAAATGGGGGGTTTTCCGTGAGAAAATGTGTGATTTGGGGGATAATGGGGTATTTTTGAAGAGATAAAGCATGATTTTGGGGTAAATGGGGGATTTTGCAAGAGAAAAGGCGAGATTGTTGAGTTAAATGGGGGATTTTGCAAGAGAAAATGCGTGCTTTTGGGGTTAAATGGGGGATTGTTGAAGAGACAATGCATGATTTGGGGGTTAAGGGGGGGATTTTGAAGAGAAAATGCCTGATTTTGTGGAAAATGTGGGATGTTGCAAGAGAAAATGCATGATTTTCGGGTTAAATGGGGGATTTTCGAAGAGGAAATGCTTCGTTTCAGGTTGAATTTGGGGTTTTTGAAGCCAAAATGCGTGATTTTCACTTAAATGGGGGATTTTCCAAACGAAAATGCATGATTTTCTTTTTAGATGGGGGATTTTCATAGAGAAAAGGCATGATTTTTGTGTTAAGTCCGGGATATTTGATAAAAAAAAAAAAAAAAAAAAAAAAAAACAAGGCGTGATTTTTGGGTTAAACAGGGGATTTTTGAAGAGAAAATGTGTGATTTTCAGTTAAATCGCGGAATCTCTAAGAGAAAATGCCTGATGTTTGCATTAAATGTGTGATTTTCGTAGAGATAATGCGTGATTTTCAGGTTACATGGGAGATTTTTGCAGAGAAAATGTGTGATTTTCGGTTACATGAGGGATTTCTTGCAGAGACAATGCTTGATTTTTGTTTAAATGAGGGATTTTGGCAGAGAACATGCGTGATTTTCGGGTTAAACGGGGGATTTCTGCAAAAAAAAAATCATGATTCTCGGGTAAAATTTGGTGTAGTTGAAGAGAAAATGCATGATTTTGGGGTTAAATGGGGGATTTTGGAAGAGAAAATGCGCGTTGTTTGAGATAAACAGGGGATTTTTGTAGAGCGAATGCATGATTTTGGGGTTAAATGGGGGATTTTCCAAGGGAAAATTTGTGATTTTCGGGTTAAATGGGGGACTTTCCAAGGGAAAAGGCATGATTTTCTGGTTAAATGGGGGATTTTGGAAGAGCAAATGTGTGAGTTTTGGTTAAATGGGGGGTTTTCCAGAGAAAATGCATGACTTTCTGTTCAATGGAGGATTTTTGTGGTGAAAATGCGTGGTGTTCAGGTTAAAGCAGGGATTTTCGATGAGAAAATACATGATTTGGGGGTTAAATGTGTTTGTTTGTTTGTTTGTTTTAAGAGAAAACTTGTGATTTTTGATGAATTATGTATTTTTGAAGTGAAAATGCGTGATTTTCAGGTTAGATCGGGGATTCTTGAAGAGAAAATGCATCATTGTCGGGTTACATGGGGGATTTCCAAAGAGAAATCGCCTTTTTTTTTTTTTTTTCTGGTTAAATGGGGGATTTTTGAAGAGAAAATGCGTGATTTTCAGATTAAATGGGGGATTGTTGAAGGGAAAATGTGTGATTTTCGGGTTAAATGGGGGATTCTCGAAGAGAAAATGGGTGATTTTTGGGTTGAAACTGCTATTTTTGTAGAGAATAGGCATGATTTTTGGTTTAAAAGAGGGATTCTCAAAGAGAAAATGCATTATGTTTGTTTAAGTGGGGTATTTTTGAAGGGAAAATGTGTGATTTTCGGGTTAAATGGGGGATTCTCGAAGAGAAATTGCGTTTTTTTCTGGTTAAATGGGGGATTTCCGAAGAGAAAACGCATGATTTTCGTTTAGATGTGAGGTTTTTGTAGAGGAAATGCGTGATTTTTTGGATACATGGGGGATTCTTGTAGCAAAAATGTTTGATTTTGGGGTCCAATGGGGGATTTTTGAAGAGCAAAAGCATGATTTTCACGTTAAATGGGGGGTTTTCCGTGAGAAAATGTGTGATTTGGGGGATAATGGGGTATTTTTGAAGAGATAAAGCATGATTTTGGGGTAAATGGGGGATTTTCGAAGAGAAAATGGGTGATTTTCGAGTTTAAACTGCTATTTTTGTAGAGAATATGCATGATTTTTGGTTTAAAAGAGGGATTCTCAAAGAGAAAATGCATGATTTCCAGGTTAAATGGGGGATTTTGGAAGAGAAAATGCGTGTTTTTTGAGAGAAACGGGGGATTTTTGTAGAGCGAATGCATGATTTTCGGGTTAAGGGGGGGATTTTGGAAGAGAAAATGTGTGTTGTTTGAGATAAACGGGGGATTTTTGTAGAGCGAATGCATGATTTTCGGGTTAAATGGGGGATTTTTGAAGAGGAAATGCTTCGTGTCAGGTTGAATTTGGGGTTTTTGAAGCCAAAATGCGTGATTTTCACTTAAATGGGGGATTTTCCAAACGAAAATGCATGATTTTCTTTTTAGATGGGGGATTTTCATAGAGAAAAGGCATGATTTTTGTGTTAAGTGGGGGATATTTGCAAAAAAAAAAACGAGGCGTGATTTTTGGGTTAAACGGGATTTTTGAAGAGAAAATGTGTGATTTTCGGTTACATGGGTGATTTCTGCAAAGAAAATGCATCATTCTTGGGTTAAATTGTGTATTTTTGCAGAGAAAATGCTTGATTTTCATTTAAATGAGGGATTTCTTGCAGAGACAATGCTTGATTTTTGTTTAAATGAGGGATTTTGGCAGAGAACATGCGTGATTTTCGGGTTAAACGGGGGATTTCTGCAAAAAAAATCATGATTCTCGGGTAAAATTTGGTGTAGTTGAAGAGAAAATGCATGATTTTGGGGTTAAATGGGGGATTTTGAAAGAGAAAATGTGTGTTGTTTGAGATAAACGGAGGATTATTGTAGAGCGAATGCATGATTTTGGGGTTAAATGGGGGATTTTCCAAGAGAAAATGCGTGATTTTCATTTAACTGTGGGATTTTTAAAAATATGTGTTATTCTGGCTTTTTTTTTTTTTCAGCGAAACTGTGTGATTGTCATTTAAATAAGGGATTTTAGATGAGAAAATGCATGATTTGGGGGTTAAATGTTTTTTTTTAAAAAAGAGAAAGGAAATGATTTTGGGTTAAATGTCTATTTTTTAAGAGAAAATGCTTGGTTTTTAGATTAAATGGTGGTTTTTGAAGAGAAAATGGGTGATTTTCGGGTTAAATCAGGGATTTTTGAAGAGAAAATGCATCATTGTCGGGTTAAATGGGAGATTTCTGAAGATAAATTGAGTTTTTTCAGGTTGAATGGGGGATTTTGAAGAGAAAATACATCAGTTTCTGGTTAAATGGGGGATTTTCAAAGAGGAAATGCGTGATATTCATTTACATGGGAGACTTTTGTAGAGGAAATGCGTGATTTGGGGGTTAAATGGGGGATTCCTGAAGTGAAAATGTGTGATTTTTTGTGTTAAAGGGGGATTTTTGAGGAGAAAATGTGTGATTTTGGTTTAAATGGGGGATTTCCGAAGAGAAACTGTGATTTTTGTGGTGAAATTGCGGGATTTTTGTGTGAGAGAATGTGTGATTTTTGGGACAAATCAAAGATTTTCGGAGAGAAAATGCTCGTTACAGGTTACATGGGGGATTTCCAATGAGAAATTGCATTTTTTTTTCAGGTTAAATGGGGGATTTTGAAAAGAAAATGTGTCAGTTATGCAAGGCTAGGCGAGGAAAGGAGAGGGTAGCAGAGGCAGGACAAAGCAGGGCGAGGCGAGGCACAGCGAGGCGAGGGGAGGCGAGGCGAGGAGAGGCAAGGCAAGGCGAGGCGAGGCAAGGCGAGGCGAGGCGAGGCAAGGCAAAGGCGAGGCAAGGCAAAGGCGAGGCAAGGCGTGGCGAGGTGAGGCAAAGGCGAAGCAAGGCGAGGCGAGGCGAGGCATGGCGAGGTGAGGCGAAGCGAGGCGGGGCGAGGCGAGGCGTGGCGAGGCAAGGCGAGGCAAGGCGAGGGGAAGCGAGGCGAGGCGAGGCGTGACGAGGTGAGGCGAGGCAAAGGCAAGGCGAGGCAAGGTGAGCCGTGGCGAGGAAAGGCGAGGCAGGGCAGGTCAGGGCGGGACGAGAGAAATTTTGGATAAATGGGGGATTTTGCGAGAGAAAATGCATGATTTGGGGTTAAATGGGGGATATTTCTGGTGAAAATGTGTAAAGTTTGGGTTAAATTGTGATTTTTGAGGAAAAATTGTGTGATTTTCAGGCTTAATGGGGGATTCTCAAAGAGAATATACGAGGTTTTTGGGTTACATTGGAGATTTTTGTGGCGAAAATGCATGATTTTCATTTAAATAAGGTATTTTCCAGAGAAAATGGGTGTTTTTCAGGGTAAATGGGGTTTTTCCTAGAGAAAATGCTGATTTTCAGTTAAATGGCAGATTCTTGAAGTGAAAATATGTAATTTTGGGGTAAAATGGGGGATTTTCGAAGAGAAACTGTGTGACTTTTGGTTGAAAGGGGTTTTTTATGGTGAAATGCGTGACTTTCGGGATAAATGGGGGATTTTTGAATAAAAAATGCATGATTTTTGGGTTCTATCAGGGATTTTTGTAGCAAAAAATGTGTAGTTTTTGCTTAAACTGGGGATTTTCAGAGAGAAAATATGTGATTTTCGGATTAAATGGGGGATTCTTGTAGAGAAAATGTGCATTTTTTGGTTAAATGGGGGATTTTTTGAAGACACAATGCATGATTTTTGAGTTAGATCGGGGATTTTCGTGGTGAAAATCATGGTGATTTTCAAATAAATAGGGGATTTTCCAAGAAAAAAACAGGTGATTTTGGGGCTAAATGAGGGATTTTTGAAGAGAAAATGCATGATTTTCAGTTTAAATATTTGTGTTTCGAAGAGAAAATGCATGATTTTCATTTAAATGGGGTATTTTTGATGAAAGTGTGATTTTTGGGTTCAGTGGGGGGTTTTGGCAGGGCAAATGTGTGATTTTTGGGTCAAATGGGGGATTTTTGAAGAGAAAACGTGTGATTTTTAGTTAAATGGGGGAGTTTCCAAGAGAAAATGCATAATTTACGATTAAATGTGGCATTTTCCAAGAGAAAAATTATTTCGGGTTAAATGGAGTATTTTTGGGGTGAAAATGCGTGATCTTCCGGTTAAATGAGGGATTTTTCCAGAGAAAATGCATGATTTTCAGGTTAAATGAGGGATATTCGGGGTGAAAATGCATGATTTTCGAGTTAAATGTGGGACCTTTGAAGAGTAAATATGTGACGTTTGGTTCAACTGGGGTTTTCAAAGAGAAAAGTATGTGACTTGGGGGTTAAATGGGGTATTTTTGAAGAGAAAATGTGTGATTTTTGGGTTTAATGGGGGATTCTCACAGAGAATAAGCGAGATTTTTGGGTTAAGTGGGGGATTTTCGGGGCGAAAATGCTTGATTTTAGTTTAAATGGGGGATGTTCCAAGAGAAAATGGAGAATTTTTAGGGTAAATGTGGGCATGGCTTTGCCTGGCCTTGCCTTCACTGGCCTGGTTTTGCCTTGCCTGGCTTTGCCTGGTCTTGCCTGGCCTAGCCTGGCCTGGCCTTGCCTGGCCTTTCTTGGCTTGTCATTTCCTTGCCTGGCCTTGCCTGGCCTGGCCCTGCCCTTGCCGGCCTTTCCAGTGCCTTGTCTGACCTTGCCTTGCCTGGCATGGACTAGCCCTGCCGTGCCTTGCCTTCTCTTGCCTTGCCCTGCCTGGCTTTGCCATGCCTTGCATGGCCTTGCCTGGCCTGGCCATGCCTGGCCTGGCCTTGCCTTGCCTTGCATGGCCTTGCCTGGCCTGGTTTTGCCGGGCATTTTCTGGCATGGCCGGGCCTTGTCCTGCCAGGCCTTGCCTATCCTTGCCTTTCGTAGGCTGATCTTGCCTTGACTTTCATAGGCTGACCTTGCCTGGCCTTGCCTGTCCTGGCCTGGCTTTGCCTGGCCTTTCCTTCCCTTGCCTTGCATTGCCTTGCCTGGCCTTTCATTGCCTGCCATTTCCTTGCCTGGCCTTGCCTGGCCTGGCCCTCCCTTCCCTGGCCTTCCAGTGCCTTGCCTGGCCTTGCCCTGTCTGGCTCTGCCTTGCCTTGCCTTGCCTTGCCTTGCCTTGCCTTGCCTTGCCTTGCCTGGTCTGGCCTGGCCTGGCCTTGCCTGGTCTGGCCTAGCTGTGCCTTGCCTTGCCGTGCCTTGCCTGTTCTGTAATGTCCTGGCCTTTTCTGGCCTTGACTTTCCTTGCCTTGCCTTGCCTTGCTTTCCTGGACTTGCCTGGCCTTGCCTTGCTTGTCCTGTCCTGTCCTGGCTTTGCCTGGCCTTGCCCTTCCTTGCCTTGCCTTGCTTTCCTGGACTTGCCTGGCCTTGCCTTGCCTCGCCTGGCCTTCCTTTCCTGGCCTTTCCTGGCCTGGACTTGCCTGGGCTGGCCTGCATTGGGCAGGCATGAACTTGCCTGGCATGGCCTGGCGTGGCCTGACCTGGCCTGGCCTTGCCTTTCCTGGCCTTGCCTGGCTTTTCCTTGCCTGGCTTTGCCTTGCATTATTTTGCCTTGCCTTGCCTTGCATTGCCTTGCCTAGCCATTCCTTGCCTTGGCTGGCCTATCGTGGCCTTGCCTGGCCTGCCCTGACCTTGCTTTGCCAGGCCTGACCTTGCCTTGCCTTGCCTTGCCTTGCCTTGCTTTGCCTTGCCTTGTCTGACCTGGCCTTGCCTGGCATGGCCTGGCCTGGCCTGGTCTTGCTTTGCCTTGACTTGCCTTGCCTTGCCTGGCCTGGCCGTGCCTTTCCTTGCATGGCCTTCCTCATCTTGCCTTGTCTACCCTTGCCTGATTTTTATTTGACCTTCCCTTGCCTTGCCAGACCTTGCCTTGCTTTCCCTTGCTTATCCGTACCTTTCCTTTCCTTGCCTTGCCTTGCCTTGCCTTGCCTTGCCTTTCTTTCAGTGGCCTTGCCTTGCCTAGACTTCCATTGCCATGCCTTGCCTTGCCTTGCCTGGACTTGCCCTGCATTTCCTGGCCTGCCATTTCCTTGCCTGCCATTTTCTTGCCTGGTATTGTCTGGCCTTGCTGTGCCTGGCCTTGCCTGCCCTGGCATTGCCTGGCCAGGCCTTGCCTGTCTTTGCCTTGCCTTGCCTTGCCTTGCCTTGTCTAGCCTACATTGCCTTCCCTGACCTTTTCTGGCCTTGCCTTGCCTTGACCGCCATTGCCTTACCGGGCTTGGCCTTGCCTAGACTGGCCTGGCCATGTCTTGCCTGTCCTGGACTACCTTGCCTTGTCTTGCCTGGCCTTGCCCTGTCTTGCCTTGCCTTGCCTCGCCTTAACTGGCCTTGCCTTACCTGGACTGGCTTGCTCTTGCTTTGCCTGACCTTCCCTGGCCTTGCCCTGCCTGACCTTGCCTAGACTGGCGTTGCATGATCTTGACTGGCCTTGCCTAGACTGGCGTTGCCTTGCTGTTGCCTGGCCTTGCCTTACCTCGCCTTGCCTGGTCTTGCCTTGCCTGGCTTTGCCTTGCCTTTCCTGGCCGGGCCTGGACTTGCCTGGCCTTGCCTTTCCTGGCTTACCTTGCATAACCTGGTGTAGTCTTGCCTTGCCTGGACTTGCCACGCCAGGCCTTGCCTGGTCTTGCCTGACCTGGCCTTGCCTGACCTGGCTTTGCCTTGCCTTGTCCTGACTGGCGTTGCATTGCCTTGCCTTGCTTTGTCTTGCCTAGCCTGGCCTGGCCTTCCCTTTCCTTGTCTTGCCTACCTTGCCTTCCCTGGCGTTGCCTTGCCTTGCCTTGCCTGACCTTGCCTGGCCTTGCCTGGTATTATTTTGCCTTGGTTTGCCTTGCCTTGCCTTGCCTAGCCTAGCCATGCCTTGTCCAGTCTTGCCTCTCATGGCCTTGCCTGGCCTGGCCTAGCCTTGCATTGCCAGGTCTGACCTTGCCTGGCCTTGCCTAGACTTGCGCTGTTTTTACTGGCCTTGCCTTTCCTGGTCTTGCCTAGACTTGCGCTGACTGGCCTGGCCTTGCCTGGCCTTGCCTTGTTTTCCTTTCCGTGCCTTGCCTGGCCTTGCTGTGCCTTACTTTTCCTGGCAAGCCTTTTCCTTGCTTTGCCTGGCCTTGTTGTGCCTTGCTTTTCCTGGCAAGCCTTTTCCTTGCTTTGCCTGGCCTTGACTTGGCTTGCCTTGCCTGGTGTGGCTTGGCTTTGCCCTTCCTTGCCTTGACTTGCCTGGCCTGGCATTGTCCTGCCATTCCTTACCTTGCCTTCCTGGCCTTGCATTGCATTACCGTTCATTGCCTGGCCTTGCTTTGCCTTTCCTTGACTGTCCTTGCCTGTCCTGGGCTTGCCTTGCCTTTCCTTGCCTGTCCTGGCCTTGCCTTGACTGGCCTGGCCTTCCTTTCCTTGCCTGGTCTGGCCTGGCCTTGCCTGGGCTTGCCTGCGTTGGGCAGGCATGGCCTTTTCCGGCCTGGCCAGGTGTGACCTGAAGTGGCCTGTCCTTGCCTTCTCTGTCCTTGCCTTGCCTTGTGTTGCCTTGCCTTGTATTATTTTGCTTTGCCTTGCCTTGTCTTGCCTTGTCCTGCCTTGCCTTGCCTTGGCTGACCTATCATGGCCTTGCCTGGCTTGGCCTGGCCTTGCTTTGCCTGGCCTGACCTGGCCAGGCCTTGCCTTGCATTGCCTGGCCTTTCCTGCCCTGGCCTAGACTTTCCTTGTTTTTACTGGCATGGCCTGACCTGTCCTGGCCTTGCCTTGCCTGGCCTTGCCTTGCTTTCCTTTCCTAGCCCTGACGGGCCTGGCCTTGCCTGGCCTGGCTTGCGTTGCGCAGGCGTGGCCTTGTCTGGCCTGGCCTAGCCTGGCGTGGCCTGACCTGGCCGTGCCTTGCCTTGCATTATTTTGCCTTGGTCTGCCTTGCCTTGCCTTGCCTTGCCTTACCTTGCCTTGCCTAGCCCAAGCATGCCTTCCCTTGGTGGCCTATCATGGCCTTGCCTGGCGTGGCCTGGCCTTGCTTTGCCTGGCCTGACCTTGCCTGGCCTTGAGTGGTCTTACTTTGCCTGGCCTTGCCTAGACTTGCCCTGTTTTTACTGGCATGGCCTTGGCTGGTCTGGCCTTGCCTTGCCTTGCCTGGCCTTGCATATCTTTGCCTGGCCTTGCTTGGCCTTGCCTTGCCATGCCTTGCCTTTCCTGGCCATCCTTTTCCTTGCTTTGCCTTGCCTTGCCATGCCTTGCCTTGGCTCGCCTTGCTTTGACTTGCTATGCCTTGCCTTGCCTCACCTGGCCTTGTCTTGCCTGGTCTGGCATTGCCCTGCCATTCCTTACCTTGCCTTCCTGGCCTTGCATTGCATTACTGCTTGTTGCCTGTCCTTGCCTTGCCTTTCCTTGCCTGTCCTTGCCTGTCCTGGCCTGGCCTTGCTTGGCCGGGCCTTCCTTTCCTGGCCTGGTCTGGCCAGGCCTTGCCTGGGCTTGCCTGCGTTGGGCAGGCATGGCCTTTCCTGGGCCTGGCCTGGCATGACCTGACCTGGCCTTGCCTTGCCTTGCCTTGCCTTTCCTGTCCTGGCCTTGCCTGGCCTTGTTTTGCCTTGCCTTGCCTTGCCTTGCCTTTCCTGTCCTGGCCTTGCCTTGCCTGGCCTGGCTTTCTTTTCCTGGCCTGGCCTTGCCTGGCCTTGCCTGGGCTGACCTGCGTTGGGCAGGCATGGCCTTGCCTGGCCTGGTGTGGCCTGGCCTAACCTGGCCTGGCCTTGCCTTCCCTGTCCTTGCCTGGCCTTCCTTGCCTTGCCTTGCCTTGCCTTGCCTTGTATTATTTTTCCTTGCCTTGCCCTGCCTTGCCTTGCCCTGCCTTGCCTTGCCTTGCCTTGCCTAGCCGTGCCTTGCCTTGCCTTGGCTGACCTATCATGGCCTTGCCTGACCTGGCCTGGCCTTGCTTTGCCTGGTTTGACCTTGCCTGGCCTTGTCTTGCATTGCCTGGCCTTGCCTGGTCTGGCTTTGCCTTGCTTTGCCTTGCCTTGCCTGGTCTTGCCACGCCTGACGTTGCTTTGTGTTCCCTTTCTGGGCCTTGTATTGCATTATCTTGCCTTGTCTGGTCAAGCGTGGCCTTTCCTTGCCTTGCCTTGCCTTGCCTTGCCTCACCTTGACTGGCCTTTCCTTGCCTGACCTTGCCTGGCCTGGCCTGGCCTGTCCTGGCCTTGCCTGGCCATGCCTTGCCTGGCCTGGCCTAGACTTACTTTGTTTTTACTGGCCTGGACTTGCCTGGTCCGGCCTGGCCTTGCCTTGCCTGGCCTTGCCTTGCCTTACTTTGTTTTTACTGGCCTGGCCTTGCCTGGTCCGGCCTGGCCTTGCCTTGCCTGGCCTTGCCTTGCCTTACCTTGACTGGCCTTGCTTTGCCTTGCTTGCCTGGCCGTGCCTTTTCTTGGCCTGTCCTTGCACTACCTGGCATGGCCTTGCCTTGCCTTCCCTCACCATGCCTGACCTTGCCTGGCCTTGCTTTGCGTGACCATGTCTGGCCTTGCCCTGCCTGACCTTGCCTAGACTGGCCTTGCCATGCCTGGCCTGGACTTGCCTTGCCTTGCCTTGCTTTGCCTGGCCTTGCCTGGCCCTGCTTTTCCTGGCCTTGACTTTCCTGGCCTGGCCTTGCCTTACCTGGCAAGTTCTTGCCACGCCTGGCCTTGCCTGACCTGGCCTTGCCATGCCTTGCCCTGACTGGCCTAGACTTGCCTTGCCTTGCCTTTCCTTGTCTAGCCTTTCCTGGCCTTGCCTTTCCTTGTCTTGCCTACCTTGCCTTCCATGGCCTTGCCTGGCCTTGCATATCCTTGCCTTGCTCTACCTTGCCTTGCCTTGCATTGCCTTGCCTTGCCTTGACTTGCCTAGCTTGGCCTTGCCTGGTCTGGCCTGGCTGTGCCTTGCCTTGCTGTGACTTGCCTTGCCTCTCCTGTCTTGTCCTGGTCTTCCCTGGCCTTGACCTTTCTTGCCTTGCCTTGCTTTCCTGGACTTGCCTGTCCTTGCCTTGCCTGTCCTTGCCTTGCCTGTCCTGTCCTGGCCTTGCCCTTCCTTGCCTTGCCTTGCTTTCCTGGACTTGTCTGGCCTTGCCTTACCTGGCCTGGCCTTCCTTTCCTGGCCTATTCTGGCCTGGACTTGCCTGGCAGGCCTGTGTTGGGCAGGCATGAACTTGCCTGGCGTGGCCTGGCGTGGCCTGACCTGGCCTGGCCTTTCCTTTCCTGGCCTTGCCTGTCCCTTCCTTGCCTGGCTTTGCCTTGCATTATTTTGCCTTGCCTTGCCTTGCATTTCCTTGCCTAGCCATGCCTTGCCTAGCCATTCCTTGCCTTGGCTGACCTATCATGTCCTTGCCTGGCCTGCCCTGGCCTTGCTTTGCCGGGCCTGACCTTGCCTTGCCCTGATTGGCCTTGCCTTGCCCTGACTGGCCTTGCCTTACCTTGCCCTGACTGGCCTTGCCTTGCCTTGCCTTGCCTTGCCTAGCCCTTCCTGGCCTTCCTTTCCTTGTATTGCCTACCTTGTCTTCCCTTGCCTTGTCTGGCCTTGCTATGCCTTGCTTCACCTTGTCTTGTCTGGCCTTGCATATCCTTGTCTTGCCTTTCCTTGCTTTGCCTTGGCTGGCCTTGACTGGCTTTGCTTTGCCGTGCCTTGTCTGGCCTTGCCTGGCCTTGTCTTTTCTTCCTTTCCTTGCCTTGACTGGCCTTGCATTTCCTTGCCTGCCCTGGCCTGGCCTGCCCTGGCCTGGCCTTGCCTTGCCTTGCCTTGCCTTGCCTTGCCTTGCCTGCCCTGGCCTGGCTTTGCCTGGCCTTGTCTTGCCTGGCCTTGCCTGGCTTTGCCTTTCCTGACCTGGCCAGGCCTTGCCCCTCCTTGCTTTGAGTTGCCTGGCCTGGCATTGCCCAGCCATTCCTTACCTAGCCTTCATGGCCTTGCATTGCATTACCATTTGTTGCCTGGCCTTGCCTTGCCTTTCCTTGCCTTTCGTTGCCTTTCATTTCCTTGCCATGCCTGGCCTGGCCTGGTCTTGCCTTGCCTTGCCAGGCCTGGCCTGGCTTTGCCTGGCCTTGCCTTGCCTGGCCTTGCCTTTCCTTGCCTTGTCTTGCCTGGCCTTGCCTTGCTTTGCCTTGCCTGGCCTGGCCAGGCCTTGCCCCTCCTTGCTTTGAATTGCCTGTCCTGGCATTGCCCAGCCATTCCTTACCTAGCCTTCCTGGCCTTGCATTGCATTACCATTTGTTGCCTGGCCTTGCCTTGCCTTTCGTTGCCTTTCATTGCCTTGCCATGCCTGGCCTGGCCTGGCCTGGCCTTGACTTGCCTTGCCTTGCCTTGCCAGGCCTTGTCTGGCCTGGCCTGGCCTTGACTTGCCTTGCCTGGCCTGGCCTGGCCTGGCTTCGCCTTGCCTTGCCTGGCCTGGCCTGGCCTGGCTTGGCTTCGCCTTGCCTTGCCTGGCCTGGCCTTGCCTGGCTTAGTCTTGCCTTCCTTTCCTAGCTTGGGCTGGCCTGGCCTTTCCTGGCCTGGCCTGGCCTGGCTTTGCCTGATCTGGCCTGGCCTTGCCTTTCCTGGCTTTTCCTGGCCTTTCCTTGCCTGGCCTTGCCCTGCATTATTTTGCCTTGCCCTGCCTTGACTAGTCATGCCTTGCCTTGGCTGGCTTATCATGGCCTTGCCTGGCCTGACCTTCCCTGGCCTTGCCTTGACTGGCCTTGCCTGGACTTGCCTTGACTTGCCTTGTTTTTACTGGCATGGCCTTGCCTGGTCTGGCTTGGCCTTACCTTGCCTGACCTTCCCTTTCCTTGCATTCCTTGCCTTGCTTTGCCTTGCCTGGCCTGGCCTGGCCTGGCCTGGCCGGGCCTAGACTTGCCTTGGTTTTACTGTCATGGCCTTGCCTGGCCTGGCCTGGCCTTGCTTTGCCTGGTCTTTCCTTGGCTAGCCTTGCCTGACATTGCCTTGCCTTGCTCTGATTGGCCTTGCTTTGCCTTGCCATGCCGGGCCATGCCTTTTTTTGGCCTGGCTTGCATTACCTGGTGTGGCCTTGCCTTGCCTGGCCTTGCATATTCCTGCCTTGCTTTGCATTCCCTTTCTGGGCCTTGCATTGCATTGTCTTGCCTTGCCTGGCTGGGTCAGGCCTTGCCTGGCATTTCTTTGCCTTTCCTTGCCTTGCCATGCCTTGCCTTGCCTTGCCTTGCCTTGCCTTGCCTGGCCTGGACTTGCCCTTCCCTGCCTTGCCTTGCCTGGCCTGACATTGCCCTGTCATTCCTTACCTTGCCTTCCTGGCCTTTCATTGCATTACCTTTCATTGCCTGGCCTTTCCTTTCCATTCCTTGCCTTGCCTTGGCTGGCCAGGCCTGGCCTGGCCTTGCCTGGCCTGGCCTGGCCTTGTCTTGCCTGACCTGGCCTGGCCTTGCATTACCTGGCATGGGCTTGCCTTTCCTGGCCTTGCTTTACATTCCCTTTCCGAGCCTTGCATTGCATTGTCTTGTCTTGCCTGGGCAAGCATGGTTTTGCCTTGCCTGGCCTTGCCATTCCTTGCCTGGCTGGGCCTGGCCTTGCTTGGCCTTTCTTGCCTTGCCTGGCCTAGCCTTGCCTGGCCTTGCTTTGTCTGGCCTTTCTTTGCTTGGGCTTGCCTGGCCTGGCCTGGCCTTGACTTGCCTTGCCTTGCCTGGCCTGTCCTGACCTTGCCTTGTCTTGCCTGGCATTGCCTTGCCTGGCCTGGCCTGGCCTTGCCTAGCCTGGCCTTTATTTCCTGTCCTGGTTTGGCCTGGTCATGCCTGGGCTGGCCTGTGTTGGGCAGGCATGGCCTTGGCTGGCTTGGCCTGGCATAGCTTGAGCTGGCCTGGCCTTGCCTTTCCTGGCCTTGCCTGGCCTTGCCTTGCAATACTTTGCCTTGCCCTGCCCTGCCTTGCCTTGCCTTGCCTTGCAATGCCTCACTTTTGCTTGCTTTGCCTTGCCTGGCGCTGCCTTTCTTTGCCTTGCGTTGCATTGCCTTGCCTGGCCTAGCCTTAACGTGTCTTGCTTTGCCTTGCCTTACGTGGCCTTGTATTGCATTGCATTGTCTTGCCTGGCTTTGCCTGGCCTGGCGTGTCCTTGCCTTGGCTTGGCTTGCCTTTCCTGGCCTTGCCTTGCTTTTAATGGCCTTTCCTGGCCTTGCCTAGCCTGGCCTTGCCTAGCCTGGTCTTTTTTTCCTGGCCTGGTTTGGCCTAGTCATGCCTGGGCTGGCCTGTGTTGGGCAGGCATGGCCTTGGCTGGCTTGGCCTGGCATAGCTTGAGCTGGCCTGGCCTTGCCTTTCCTGGCCTTGCCTTGCAATACTTTGCCTTGCCCTGCCCTGCCTTGCCTTGCCTTGCCTTGCAATGCCTCACTTTTGCTTGCTTTGCCTTGCCTGGCGCTGCCTTTCTTTGCCTTGCGTTGCATTGCCTTGCCTGGCCTAGCCTTAACGTGTCTTGCTTTGCCTTGCCTTACGTGGCCTTGTATTGCATTGCATTGTCTTGCCTGGCTTTGCCTGGCCTGGCGTGTCCTTGCCTTGGCTTGGCTTGCCTTTCCTGGCCTTGCCTTGCTTTTAATGGCCTTTCCTGGCCTTGCCTAGCCTGGCCTTGCCTAGCCTGGTCTTTTTTTCCTGGCCTGGTTTGGCCTAGTCATGCCTGGGCTGGCCTGTGTTGGGCAGGTATGGCCATGCCTGGCTTGTCCTGGCATAGCCTGAGCTGGCCTGGCCTTGCCTGGCCTTTCGTTGCCTGGCCCTGCCTTGCAATACTTTGCCTTGCCCTGCCTTGCAATACTTTGCCTTGCCCTGCCTTGCCCTGCCTTGCCTTGCCTTGCCTTGCAATGCCTCACTTTTGCTTGCTTTGCCTTGCCTGGCGCTGCCTTTCTTTGCCTTGCGTTGCATTGCCTTGCCTGGCCTAGCCTTAACGTGCCTTGCTTTGCCTTACCTTACCTGGCCTTGTATTGCATTGCATTGCCATACCTAGCATTTCCTGGCCTGGCGTGTCCTTGCCTTGTCTTGGCTTGCCTTTCCTGGCCTTGCCTTGCTTTTAATGGCCTTGCCTTGCCTTGCCGTGCCTTGCTTGTCATTGCTTTTCCTTGCCTTGCTTTCCTTTCCTTGCCTTGCCTGGCTTTGCCTGGCCTTGCCTTGCCTTGCCTTTCCTGGCTAGCCTTGTGCTTGCTTTGCCTTGCCTTGCCTTGCCTTGCCTGGCCTGGCCTGGCCTGACATTGCCCTGTCATTCCTTACCTTGCCTTCCTGGCCTTGCATTGCATTACCGATCATTGCCTTTCCTTGCCTAGCCTTTCCTTGCCTGGCCTGACCTAGCCTTGCCTTGCCTTGCCTGGCATTGCCTTGCCTGTCCTGGCCCAACCTTGCCTGTCCTGGCCTTCTTTTCCTGGCCTGGTCTGTCTAGGCCTTGCCTAGGTTAGCCTGCATTGGGCAGGCATGGCCTTGCCTGGCCTGGCCTGGCGTGGCCTGACCTGGCCTGGCCTTGCCTTTTCTGGCCTTGCCTTGCCATTCCCTGCCTTTCCTTTCCTTGCCTTTCCTAGCCATGCCTTGCCTTGGCTTTTCTGGCCTTGCATTGCATTGCCTTGCCATGCCTTACTGGCATGGCCTTGCTGGTCCTGGCCTGGCCTTGCCTTGCCATTCATGGCCTTGCCTTCATTGTACTGTCCTTGCCTTGCCGTGCCTTGCCTTGCCTGGCCTGGCCTGGCCTGGCCTTGCCTTGCCTGGCCTTGCGGTGCCCTTCCTAGCCTGCCATTTCCTTGCCTGCTATTTTCTTGCCTGTCCTTTCCTGGCATGGCCTGGCCCAGCCTTGCCTTGCCAGGCCTGGCCTTACTGTGCCCTTCCTGGCCTGCTATTTCCTTGCCTGCCATTTCTTTGCCTGCCCTTGCCTGGCCTGGCCTTGCCTTGCCTTATCTTGCCTGGCCAGACCTTGTCGAGCCTGGGCTTGCTTTGTCTTGCCCTGATTTGCCTCGCTTTTCCTTGACTTGCCTGGCCTAGAATCGTCTTTCCTGGCCTTGCCTTGGCCTGCCTTGTCTTGGCTGGCCTATCATGGCCTTGCCTGGCCTGACCTGGCCTTGCATTGCCTGGCCTGAACTTGCCTGGTCTTACCTTGCCTTGCTTTGACCTTCCTAGCCTTTCTTTGCCTGGCCTGACCTTTCCTGGTCTTAACTTGCCTTGCTTTCACCTGCCTTGCCTTGCCTGGCCTTGCCTGGCCTCTCCTGGACTGGTTTGGCCTCACCTGGCCTTGCCTGGCTTTGCCTTATCTAGCCTTGCGTTGTTTTGTTTCACCTGGCCTTGACTTGCCTTGCCATTCCTGGCCTTGCCTTCCTTTTACTGCCTTTGCCATGGCTTGCCTTGGCTTGGCTTGCCTTGCCTTGCATGGCCTAGCCTTGCCAAGCATGGCCTGGCATTGCCATGCATGGCCTGGCCTTGCCTGGCCTGGCCTTGCCTTCCGTGGTTTTGCTTTGCATTTCCTTGCTATGCCTGCCCTGGCCCTACCTTGCCTTTCCTTGTCTTGCCTTGCCTTGCCTAGCCTGGCCTTGCTTTGCCTTTCCTGGCCTTACCTGTCATGGCCTGGCCTGGCCTTGCCTTACCTGGTCTCTCCTGGTCTGGCCTTGCATTGCCTTGCCTTGCCTGACATTGCTTGGCCTGGCCTTGCTTGGTCTGGCCTATTCTGGCCTGGCCTAGCCTTGCCTTGCCCTGCCTTGCTTTGCCTTGCCTGGCATGCTCTTGCCTGGCCTTCCCTTGCCTGGCCTTCGCTTGCTTTGCCTTGCATAGCCTGGCCTAGCCTAACCTGGCCTTGCATGCCTGGCCAGGCATTGCCTTGCCTGGCCTTGCCTTGCCTGGCCTAACCTTGCCTGGCCTGGCCTGGCTTTGCTTTGCAATCCCTTGCCTTGCCTTGCATTGCCTGGCCAGACCCTACCTTGCCTTTCATTCCCTTTTCTTTCCTTGCTTTGCATGGCCTTGCCTTGCCTTACCTGGCCTTGCCTGGCCTTGCCTTGCCTTGCTTGGCCTTTCCTTGCTCTTCCTGGCCTGGCCTGGCCTGGCCTTGCCTTGCCTTGCCTTGTCTTGCCTTTTTTTGCACTGCCTGGCCTTGCCTGGCCTGTCCTTGCCTTGCATTGTTTGGCCTGGCCTGGCATTGCCTGGCCTGGCCTTGCCTGGCCTTACCTGGCCTGACCTTGCCTTGCCTTGCCTTGCTGGAGATTGTTTGGCCAGACCCTGCCTGGCCTGGACTAGCCTTGCCTCGCCTTACCATGCCTTGCCTGGCCTTCCCTTGACTGGCCTTCGCTTGCTTTGCCTTGCCTAGCCTGGACTGGTCTGGCCTGGCCTTGCTTGCCTGGCCAGGCATTGCTTGGCCTAACCTTGCCTGGCCTGTCCTGGCTTTCCTTTGCAACTCCTTGCCTTCCCTTGCATTGCCTGGCCTGGCCCTACCTTGCCTTTCATTCTCTTTCCTTTCCTTGCCTTGCCTGGGTTTGCTTTGCTCTGCCTGGCCTTGCGTACCTAACCTGGCCTCACAAGGCCTATGCTTTCCTGGCCTGCCTGGCCTGGCCTGACCTTGCATTGCCTGGCCTGGCCGGGCCTGGCCTTTCCTTGTTTAGCATAGCCTGGCCTGGCCAGTCCTGGCCTGGGCTGGCCGTAACTGGCCCAGCCTTACCTTGCTGTGAAAGACCTCGCCTGGCCTTGCCTGGCCTTGCCTTGCCTTGCTCTGCCTGACCTGGCCTTGCCTTGCCTTGCCTTGCCCTTACTTGCACTGCCTGGCCTTGCCTGTCCTTGCCTTGCCTTGAGTTGTTTGGCCATGCCTGACCGTGCCTGGCCTGACATGGCTTTGCCTGGGATTGCCTCGCCTGGCCTGGCCTTGACGGGAGTTTTCTTGCCTTGCCCTGCCCTGCCTTGCCTTGCCTGGCCTTGCCTTGTCTGCCTGGCCTGGCCTAGCCTTTAATGGCCTGTCCTGGCCTATCATGGCCTTGCCTGGCCTAGAATTGCCTTTCCTGGCCATGCCTTGGCCTGCCTTGCCTTGGCTGGCCTATCATGGCCTTGCCTGGCCTAGAATTGCCTTTCCTGGCCATGCCTTGGCCTGCCTTGCCTTAGCTGGCCTATCATGGCCTTGCCTGGCCTTGCCTTGCCTGGCCTGACCTTGCCAGGCTTTGACCTGCCTTGCCTTGCCTGGTCTTACCTTGCCTGCCTTTGACCTGCCTTGCCTTGCCTTGCCATCCATTGCACTGCATGTCCTTGCCTGTCCTTTCCTTGTCTCACGTTCTTTGGCCTTGCCTGGCCTGGACTTGCCTGGATTTACCGTGCCCTTCCTAGCCTGCAATTTCCTTACCTGCCATTTCCTTGCCTGACCTTGCCTAGCCTGGCCTTACCTTGCCTTACCTTGCCTTATTTGCGTGGCCTGGCCTTGTCTAGCTTGGGCTTGCCTTGTCTTGCCCTGACTGGCCCGGCCTTTCCTTTAATTGCCTGGCCTTGCCTGGGCTGACCTTGCCTTGCCTTGCCTTGCCTTGCCATCCCTTCCCTTGCCTTGCCTTGTCTGGCCTTGCCTTGCCTTGCCTGGCCTGGCCTTGCCTTGCCTTACCTTGCCTGACATTGCTTGGCCTTGCCTTGCCTGGTCTGCCCTGTTCATGGCCTGACCTAGCCTTGCCTTGCCTTGCCTGGCGTGCTCTTGCCTGGCCTTCCCTTGACTGGCCTTGGCTTGCTTTGCCTTGCCTAGCCTTGCCTGGTCTTGCCTGGCCTTGCCTTGCTTTGCCTTGCCCTGCCTGGCTTTGAATACCTAGCCTGGCCTCACAAGGCCTATCCTTTCCTTGCCTCGCCTGCCTGGCCTTGCCTTGCCCTGACTTGCCTCTCCTTTCCTTGACTTGCCTGGCCTAGAATTGTTTTTCCTGGCCATGCCTTGGCCTGCCTTGCCTTGGCTGGCCTATCATGGCCTTGCCTGGCCTAGAATTGCCTTCCTGGCCATGCCTTGGCCTGCCTTGCCTTGGCTGGCCTATCATGGCCTTGCCTGGCCTTGCATTGCCTGGCCTGACTTTGCCTGGCTTTGACCTGCCTTGCCTTGCCTGGCCTTGCCTGGCCTAGCCTGGCCTGGCCTGGCCTTGCCTGTCCTTCCCTTGCCTCACTTTGTTTGGCCTTGCCTGGCCTGGACTTGCCTGGATTTACCGTGCCCTTCCTAGCCTGCAATTTCCTTACCTGCCATTTCTTTGCCTGTCCTTGTATAGCCTGGCCTTACCTTGCCTTACCTTGCCTTATTTGCGTGGCCTGGCCTTGTCTAGCTTGGGCTTGCCTTGTCTTGCCATGACTGGCCTGGCCTTTCCTTTACTTGTCTGGCCTTGCCTGGGCTGACCTTGCCTTGCCTTGCCTTGCCTGGCCTTGCCTTGCCTTGCCATCCCTTGCCTGACATTGCTTGGCCTGGCCTTGCCTGGTCTGGCCTGTTCTTGCCTTCGCTTGCTTTGCCTTGCCTAGCCTGCCTTGCCTTGCTTGGCCTAACCTTGCCTGGCCTGTCCTGGCTTTGCTTTGCAATTACTTGCCTTGCATTGCATTGCCTGGCCCTACCTTGCCTTTTATTCCTTTTCCTTTCCTTGCCTGACCTGACCTTGCCGTGCCTGGTCTTGCCCTGCTTTGCCTTGCCCTGCCTGGCTTTGCATACCTAGCCTGGCCTCAGAAGGCCTATCCTTTCCTGGCCTGCCTGGCCTGGCCTGACCTTGCATTGCCTGGCCTGGCCGGGCCTGGCCTTTCTTCGTTGAGCATAGCCTGGCCTGGCCAGTTCCGGCCAGGGCTGGCCATACCTGGCCCAGCCTTACCTTGCCGTGAAAGACCTCGCCTGGCCTTGCCTGGCCTTGCCTGGCCTGGCCTTGCCTGGCCTTGCCTTGCCTTGCTTGACCTTGCCTTGCTCTTCCTGGCCTGGTTTGGCCTGGCCTTGCCTTGCCTTTCCTTGCCGTTTTTTGCACTGCTTGGCCTTGCCTGTCCTTCCTTTGCCTTGAGTTGTTTGGCCTTGCCTGCGATTGCCTTGCCTTGCCTGGCCTGGCCTTTCCTGGCCTTTCCTGACCTTTCCGTGCCTGCGATTGCCTTGCATTATTTTGCCTTGCCATGCATTCCTGGCCTGGCCTGGCCTTGCCCTGACTTTCCTCTCCTTTCCTTGACTTGCCGGGCCTAGAATTGCCTTTCCTGGCCATGCCTTGGCCTGCCTTGCCTTGGCTGGACTATCATGGCCTTGCCTGGCCTAGAATTGCCTTTCCTGGCCATGCCTTGGCCTGCCTTGCCTTGGCTGGCCTATCATGGCCTTGCCTGGCCTTGCCTTGCCTGGCCTGACCTTGCCTGGTCTTACCTTGCCTGGCTTTGACCTGCCTTGCCTTGCCTTGCCATCCATTGCACTTCCTGTCCTTGCCTGTCCTTTCCTTGTCTCACGTTGTTTGGCCTTGCCTGGCCTGGACTTGCCTGGATTTACCGTGCCCTTCCTAGCCTGCAATTTCCTTACCTGCCATTTCCTTGCCTGACCTTGCCTAGCCTGGCCTTACCTTGCCTTACCTTGCCTTATTTGCCTTGCCTGGCCTTGTCTAGCTTGGGCTTGCTTTGTCTTGCCCTGACTGGCCTGGCCTTTCCTTTACTTGCCTGGCCTCGCCTTGCCTTGCCTTACCTTGCCTGACATTGCTTGGCCTGGCCTTGCCTGGTCTGGCCTGTTCTTGGCCTGACCTAGCCTTGCCTTGCCTTGCCTTGCCTAGCCTTGCCTGGCATGCTCTTGACTGGCCTTCCCTTGACTGGCCTTCGCTTGCTTTGCCTTGCCTTGACTGGCCTTGCCTTGCCTTGCCTTGGCTTGCTTGGTCTAACCTTGCCTGGCCTAACCTTGCCTGGCCTGTCCTGGCTTTGCTTTGCAATTCCTTGCCTTGCATTGCATTGCCTGGCCCTACCTTGCCTTTCATTCCTCTTCCTTTCCTTGCCTGGCCTGACCTTGCCTTGCCTGGTCTTGCCTGGTCTTGCCTTGCTTTGCCTTGCCCTGCCTGGCTTTGCATACCTAGCCTGGCCTCAGAAGGCCTATCCTTTCCTGGCCTGCCTGGCCTGGCCTGACCTTGCATTGCCTGGCCTGGCCGGGCCTGGCCTTTCCTTGTTTAGCATAGCCTGGCCTGGCCAGTTCCGGCCAGGGCTGGCCATACCTGGCCCAGCCTTACCTTGCCGTGAAAGACCCCGCATGGCCTTGCCTGGCCTTGCCTGGCCTGGCCTGGCCTTACTTGACCTTGCCTTGCTCTGCTGGCCTGGTTTGGCCTGGCCTTGCCTTGCCTTTCCTTGCCTTTTTTTGCACTGCTTGGTCTTGCCTGTCCTTCCTTTGCCTTGAGTTGTTTGGCCTTGCCTGCGATTGCCTTGCCTGGCCTGGCCTGGCCTTCCCTGGCCTTTCTGGCCTTTCCTTGCCTGTCTTTGCCTTGCATTATTTTGCCTTGCCGTGCATCCTGGCCTGGCCTGGCCTTGCCCTGACTTGCCTCTCCTTTCCTTGACTTGCCTGGCCTAGAACTGCCTTTCCTGGCCATGCCTTAGCCTGCCTTGCCTTGGCTGGCCTATCATGCCCTTGCCTGGCCTAGAATTGCCTTTCCTGGCCATGCCTTGGCCTGCCTTGCCTTGGCTGGCCTATCATGGCTTGCCTGGCCTTGCCTTGCATGGCCTGACCTTGCCTGGTCTTACCTTGCCTGGCTTTGACCTGCCTTGCCTTGCCTTGCCTGGCCTGGCCTTGCCTTGCCTTGCCATCCATTGCACTGCCTGTCTTTGCCTGTCCTTTCCTTGTCTCACGTTCTTTGGCCTTGCCTGGCCTGGACTTGCTTGGATTTACCGTGCCCTTCCTAGCCTGCAGTTTCCTTACCTGCCATTTCCTTGCCTGTCCTTGCCTAGCCCGGCCTTACCTTGCCTAACTTGCCTTATTTGCCTGGCATGGGTTTGTCTAGCTTGGGCTTGCTTTGTCTTGCCCTGACTGGCCTGGCCTATCCTTTACTTGCCTGGCCTTGCCTGGGCTGACCTTGCCTTGCCTTGCCTTGCCTTGACTTGCCTTCCCTTGTTTTGCCTTGCCTTTTCTGGCCTCACCTTGCCTTGCCTGACCTGGCCTTGCCTTACCTTGCCTGACATTGCTTGGCCTGGCCTTGCCTGATCTGGCCTGTTCTTCGCCTGACCTAGCCTTGCCTTGCCTTGCCTTGCCTTGCCTTGCCTTGCCTGGGGTGCTCTTGCCTGGCCTTGCCTTGACTGGCCTTGGCTTGCTTTGCCTTGCCTAGCCTGGCCTTGCCTTGCTTGGCCTAACCTTGCCTGGCCTGTCCTGGCTTTGCTTTGGCAATTCCTTGCCTTGCATTGCATTGCCTGGCCCTACCTTGCCTTTCATTCCTTTTCCTTTCCTTGCCTGGCCTGACCTTGCCTTGCCTGGTCTTGCCTGGTCTTGCCTTGCTTTGCCTTGCCCTGCCTGGCTTTGCATACCTAGCCTGGCCTCAGAAGGCCTATCCTTTCCTGGCCTGCCTGGCCTGGCCTGACCTTGCATTGCCTGGCCTGGCCGGGCCTGGCCTTTCCTTGTTTAGCATAGCCTGGCCTGGCCAGTTCCGGCCAGGGCTGGCCATACCTGGCCCAGCCTTACCTTGCCGTGAAAGACCTCGCCTGGCCTTGCCTGGCCTTGCCTGGCCTGGCCTTGCCTGGCCTTGCCTTGCCTTGCTTGACCTTGCCTTGCTCTGCCTGGCCTGGTTTGGCCTGGCCTTGCCTTGCCTTTCCTTGCCTTTTTTTGCACTGCTTGGCCTTGCCTGTCCTTCCTTTGCCTTGAGTTGTTTGGCCTTGTCTGCGATTGCCTTGCCTGGCCTGGCCTGGCCTTTCCTGGTTTTTCCTGGCCTTTCCTTGCCTGGCTTTGCCTTGCATTATTTTGCCTTGCCATGCCTTTCCTGGCCTGGCCTGGCCTTGCCCTGACTTGCCTTTCCTTGACTTGCCTGGCCTAGAATTGCCTTTCCTGGCCATGCCTTGGCCTGCCTTGCCTTGGCTGACCTATCATGGCCTTGCCTGGCCTTGCCTTGCCTGGCCTGACCTTGCCTGGTCTTACCTTGCCTGGCTTTGACCTGCCTTGCCTTGCCTGGCCTGGCCTTGCCTTGCCTTGCCTTGCCATCCATTGCACTGCATGTCCTTGCCTGTCCTTTCCTTGTCTCACGTTCTTTGGCCTTGCCTGGCCTGGACTTGCCTGGATTTACCGTGCCCTTCCTAGCCTGCAGTTTCCTTACCTGCCATTTCCTTGCCTGTCCTTGCCTAGCCTGGCCTTACCTTGCCTTACCTTGCCTTATTTGCCTTGCCTGGCCTTGTCTAGCTTGGGCTTGCTTTGTCTTGCCCTGACTGGCCTGGCCTTTCCTTTACTTGCCTGGCCTTGCCTGGGCTATCCTTGCCTTGCCTTGCCTTGCCTTCCCTTGCCTTGCCATCCCTTGTTTTGCCTTGCCTTTTCTGGCCTCGCCTTGTCTTGCCTGGCCTTGCCTTGCCTGGCCTGGCCTTGCCTGACATTGCTTGGCCTGGCCTTGCCTGGTCTGGCCTGTTCTTCGCCTGACCTAGCTTTGCCTTGCCTTGCCTTGCCTTGCCTGGGGTGCTCTTGCCTGGCCTTGCCTTGACTGGCCTTGGCTTGCTTTGCCTTGCCTAGCCTGGCCTTGCCTTGCTTGGCCTAACCTTGCCTGGCCTGTCCTGGCTTTGCTTTGCAATTCCTTGCCTTGCATTGCATTGCCTGGCCCTACCTTGCCTTTCATTCCTTTCCTTTCCTTGCCTGGCCTGACCTTGCCTTGCCTGGTCTTGCCTGGTCTTGCCTTGCTTTGCCTTGCCCTGCCTGGCTTTGCATACCTAGCCTGGCCTCAGAAGGCCTATCCTTTCCTGGCCTGCCTGGCCTGGCCTGACCTTGCATTGCCTGGCCTGGCCGGGCCTGGCCTTTCCTTGTTTAGCATAGCCTGGCCTGGCCAGTTCCGGCCAGGGCTGGCCATACCTGGCCCAGCCTTACCTTGCCGTGAAAGACCTCGCCTGGCCTTGCCTGGCCTTGCCTGGCCTGGCCTTGCCTTGCTTGACCTTACCTTGCTCTGCCTGGCCTGGTTTGTCCTGGCCTTGCCTTGCCTTTCCTTGCCTTTTTTTTGCACTGCTTGGCCTTGCCTGTCCTTCCTTTGCCTTGAGTTGTTTGGCCTTGCCTGCGATTGCCTTGCCTGGCCTGGCCTGGCCTTGACGGGAGTCTTCTTGCCTTGCCCTGCCCTGCCTTGCCTTCCCTGGCCTTGTCTTCCCTTGCCTTACCTGGCCAACCTTGCATTTCTATGTCTAGCCTTACCTTGCCTTGCCTTGCCTTGGAAGACCGTGCCTGGCCTTGCCTTGCCTTGCCTGGCCTTTCCCGGCGTGGCGTTGCCTTTCCTTTTATTGCCTGGTATTTTCTGTCCTTGCTTTGCCTGGCCTTTTCTTGCTGTTCCTTGCCTGGCCTGGCCTTGCCTGGCCTTGCCTGGCCTGTCATGGCCTTTCCTGACCTTGAACTGCCTGCCTTGCCTTGCCTTGCCTTGCCTGTCTTTGCCTGGCCTGGCCTTGCATTCCATAACCTTGCCTTGCCTGGCCTGTCCTGTCTTTGCCTTGTCTGGCCTGGCCTGGCCTTTCCTGGTCTTGCTTTGCCATTCCTTGCCTTGCCTGGCCGGGTTTTGCCTTGCTGTGACTTGCCTTGCCTTGCCTGGCCTGGCTTTTCTTGCTGTGACTTGTCTTGCCGTACCTTGACTTGCCTTGCCTTGCCTTGCCTTGCCTGACATTGCTTGGCCTGGCCTGGCCTGGCTTTGCCTGGCATTGCCTGGCCTTTCATGGCCTTGCCTGTCCTTGCCTTGTCTGGCCTGGCCTGGCCTGGCCTTGTATGGCCTGGGTCTTCCTGACCTTTGCTTGCCTCGCCTTGCCTCGTTTGGCCTGACATGTGCTTGCCATTCCTTGCCATGCCTTTTCTTGCCTTGCCTGGCCTTGCCTTGCCTTACCTTGCCTGGCCTTGCCTTGCCTTGCCTTGCCTTGCCTGGCCTGGCTTTACCTAGCCTGCCATTGCCATGCATGGCCTTGCTTGGCCTTGCCTTGCGTGGCCTAACCTTGCCTAGCCTGGCCTTTCCTTGCTTTGCATTTCCTTGCCTTGTATTGCCTTGCCTGGCCTGGACCTACCTTGCCTTTCCTTGCCTTGCCTTGCTTTGTTTGGCCTTGCCTTGCGTGGCCTAACCTTGTCTGGTCGGGCCTTTCCTTGCCTTGCTTTGTCTTGCCCTACCTGGCCTTGCCTGACTATTCTGGCCTGGTTTTGCCTGGCCTTGCCTTGCCTGACCTTGCATTGCCTGGCCTTGCCTGGACTTGTCTGTCCTGGCATAGCCTTGCCTGGCATTGCCTTGCCTTTCCTGGCCTTGACGAGACTTTCCTTGCCTGACCTTGCATGGCCTTGTCTTGCATTGCTAGGCCTGGCTTGGCCTTCCCTTGTCTTGCCTAGGCTTGCCTGGTGTAGCCTGGCGTGGCCTTGCCTGGCCGTCCCTGACCTGCTCTTGTCTGGCCTGGCCTTTGCTTTTTCTTGCCTGGCCTTGCCTTGCCTTGCCTAGCCTTGACTTGCCCTGTGTAGCCTGCCTGGCCTGGCCTTGACCTGCCTGCCTGTCCGGGCCTTGCCTTGACTTGCCTGGCATTGCCTTGACTTGCCTGGCATTGCCTTGCCTTGCCTGACCTGGCCTGGCCTGCCTTTCCTGGTCTTTCTTTGCATTTCCTTGCCATGCCTGGCCTGGCCCTACCTTGCCTTTCCTTGTCTTGCATTGCCTAGCCTGGCTTTGCCTTTGCTGGCATGTCATGGCCTGGACTGGCCTGGCCTTGCCTTACCTGGTCACGCCTTGCCTGGCCTTGCCCTTCATTGCTTGACATTGCTTGGCCTGGCCTTGCCTGGTCTGGCCTGTTCTGACCTGGCCTAGCCTTGCCACGCCTTGTGTTGCCTTGCCTGGCCTGGTTGGCCTGGCCTTGCTTGCCTGGCCAGGCATTGCTTTGCCTGGCCTGGCCTGGCCTGGCCTGGCCTTGCCTGACCTTGCCTTGCATTGCCAAACCTTGCCTGGCCTGTCCTGGCTTTGCTTTGCAATTCCTTGCCTTGCCTTGCATTGCCTGGCCTGACCCTACCTTGCCTTTCATTCTCTTTCCTTTCCTTTCCTTGCCTTGCCTTGCCTTGCTTTGCCTTGCCCTGCCTGGCCTTGCGTACCTAGCCTGGCCTCAGAAGGCCTATCCTTGTCTGGACTTGCCTGGCTGGCTTGGCCTTGCATTGCCTGGCCTGGCCTTGCCTTGCCTTGCCTTTCCTTGCCTTGCCTAGCCTGCCTGGCCTGACCTGGCCTGGCCTTGCCTGGCATTGTCTTGCTTTGCCTGACCTGGCCTGGCCCGGCCTGGCCTGGCCCGGCCTGGCCTTGCCTGGCTTGGCCTTGCCTTGCCGGGCCTGGCATTGCTATGCATGTCCTGGCCTTGCTGGGCCTTGCCTGGCCTGGCCAGGCCTGGACTTTCCTGGCCTTGCCTTGTCTTACCTTGCCTCTCATTGCCTGGCCTGGCCTTGCCTGGCCGGGCCTTGCCTTCCCTTGCTTTGTCTTGTCTTGCCTTGCCTGGGCTCGCCTTGCCTGGCCTGTCCTGAACTTTCCTGGACTTACCTTGCCGTTCCTTGCCTTGCCTGGCCTGGCTCTGCCTTGTCGTGACTTGCCTTGTCTTGCCTGGCCTGGCTTTCCTTGCTGTAGCTTGCCTTGCCTTGCCTTTCATTGCCTTGCCTTCCTTGCCTTGCCTGGGCTCGCCTTGACTGGCTTGGCCTTTTCTGGCTTTGCCTTGCCATTCCTTGCCTTTTCTTGCCTGGCTTTGCTTTGCCATGACTTGCCTTGCCTTATCTGGCCTGGCTTTGCCTTGCCATTACTTGCCTAGACTTGCCTTGCTTTGCTTTGCCTGGCCTTGCCTGGCCTTCCCTTGCATTGCCTTTCCTGGCCTTCCCTTGCCTTGCTTTGCCTGGCCTGTCCTTGTCTTGCCTGGACTTTTCTGGGCTGGCCTTGCCTGGAATGGCTTATCCTGGCCTTGCCTTGTTTTGCCTGGCCTGGCCTTGCAATGACTGGCCTTGCCGTGCCTGGCCAAGCCTGGCCTTTCCTGTTCTGTCCTGTCCTGTCCTTGTCTTGCCTTTCCTTGCCTTTCCTTGCCTGGCCTGGCCTGGCTTTGCCTTGCCATGACTTGCCTTGCCTTGCCTTACCTTGCCTTGCCTGGCCTGGCCTTGCCTGCGATGGCCTATCCTGGCCTTGCCTTTCCTTGCAATGGCCTATCCTGGCCTTACCTTTCCTTGCATTGCCTTGCTTTGCCTTGCTTGGCCTGGCCTGGCCTTTTCTGGCCTTGCCTTGTCTTGCCTTGCCTTGCCTTGCTTGGCTGGGCTTTGCTGTGACTTGACTTGAATTGCCTTGCCTGGCCTAGCCTTGCCGGCCCTGGCCTTGCCTGACCATCCTTAGCATTGCCTTGCCAGGCCTTTTCTTCCCTTGCCTTGCCTTGCCTGGTCTTGTTTGGCCTTGCCTTTCCTGACCTTGCCTTGCCATGCCTTGCATGGTCTGGTCTGGCCTTGTATTGCCTTGCAATGCCTGCTGGGCCTTGCCTTGCCTGGCCTGGTTTTGCCTTCCCGTTACTTGCCATGCCTTGCCTTGCCTGGCCTCGAGTGTACTGGCCTGGCCTGGCCTGGCCCTGCCTTGCCTTGCCTTGCCTTGCCTGGCCTGGCGTTGCATTGCCGTGACTTGCCTTGCCTTGCCTTGCCTGGCCTTGTCTTCTCTTGCCTTGCCTTTCCTGGGAAGACCATGCCTTGCCTTGCCTTGCCTTGCCTTGCCCGGCGTGGCATTGCCTTGCCCTTCCTTGCCTCGTATTTTCTGGCCTTGCTTTGCCCGGCTTTCTTTGCCGTGCCTTGCAAGGCCTGGCCTGGCATGGCCTTTCCTGGCCTTGAACTGCCTGCCTTTCCTTGCCTTGCCTTGCCTGGCCTTGTCTCTCCTGTCCTGGCTTTGCCTTGACTTGCTTTGCCCTGCTTGCCTTGCCTGGCCTTGCCTTGCCAGGCCTTCCTTTGCCTGGCCTGGCCTTGCCTTGCCTGGCCTTATTTGCCTTGCCTGGCCTTGCCTTACCTTGCCTTGCCTGGTCTGCCCTGGCCTGGCCTGGCCTGGCCTGTACTTCCTTGCCTGGCCTTCCTGGCCTTGCCTTGACTTGCCTTGCCTTGCCTTGCCTTGCCCATCCGTGCCTGGCCTGGCCTTGCTTGGCCTTGCCTGGCCTTGCCTTGCTAGGCCTTGCCTGGCCTTCCCATGCCTTGCCTGGCCTGTCCTTGTCTTGCCTGGACTTTCCTGGCCTGGCCTTGCCTGCCATGGCCTATCCTGGCCTTGCCTTTCCTTGTCTTGCCTTGCCTTGCCTTTCTTTGCCTGGCCTGACCTGGCCTTTTCTGGCCTTGCTTTGCCTTGCCTTGCCTTGCTTTGACGGGCTTCGCCTTGCTGTGATTTGACTTGCGTTGCCTGGCCTGGCCTTGCTGGCCCTGGCCTTGCCTGACCATCCCTAGCATTGCCTTGCCTGGCCTTGCCCTGCCCTGCCTTGCCTTGCCAGGTCTTGTTTGGCCTTGCCTGGACTTGCCTTGCTGTGCTTGGCATGGCCTGGCCTGGCATTACAGGGCCTGGCCTGGCCTGGCCTGGCCTGGCCTGGCCTGGCCTTGCCTTGCCTTGCCTGATCTAGCCTTTCCTGGCCAGGCCTGGCCGTTCCTGGCCTCGCTTTGCATTGCCTTGCCTTGCTGTACCTGGCCTGGTTTTGCCTGACCTGGCATGGCCTTGCCTGGCCTGTCCTTGTCTTGCCTGGACTTTCCTGGCCTGGCCTTGCCTGCCATGGCCTATCCTGGCCTTGCCTTTCCTTGCCTTGCTGTGCTTGGCATGGCCTGGCCTGGCATTACAGGGCCTGGCCTGGCCTTGCCTTGCCTTGCCTTGCCTTGCCTTGCCTGATCTAGCCTTTCCTGGCCAGGCCTGGCCGTTCCTGGCCTCGCTTTGCATTGCCTTGCCTTGCTGTACCTGGCCTGGTTTTGCCTGACCTGGCATGGCCTGGCCTGGCCTGGCCTGGTCTTGCTTTGCCTGGCCTTTCCTTGCCTGGCATTGCCTGGCCTGACCTGGCCTTTTCTGGCCTTGCCTTGCTGTAGGGCAAATGAAGGTGATGACAAAGCCTTTATTTAAGAAATAGGCACACGAGGGAAAGATAGCAAAAAGAATCGACTCACCCCTCCCGGTAGCAGCGCGCAGCCCGAGCCGAGCTGAGGAATGTGTCCCTCCCCCGTTCGTACCGCCGCGCCGCCGCACTCACACACTCACAGAGCCCACCCATTGGTTCAGGCTGTGACCCTGGAATTCCACTACACTCCACCCCTTCACAGCATGAACCAATGACTGAGCAGGTAGGGGGTGAGCCCCTGCAACCTGGTGGCCCAAGACACAATGCGCATCGCGACGCATACACAACACCCGCCGCAATATAGGATGTCAAAACAATAAAGGCAATCAGTGGCAGTCCCCTTCACGGTTCTGTTGGGCCAGTACTTGATGTTCTTTCTCGAGGCGTATCTTTTCAAGGACCAGTAGCGCTTCTGATTCATGCTCTCCAGTCCCCAAAAGTTCAGCAGTGCGTCACAGGGTGTCATGATGTTTCCTCATAAGCGTGTTTGAGTGATGTTGCTCCTGCGGGCCATCCTGTGAACTTAAAACCTCAAGGGGAGTAAAACAGATGTTTAATAGGTACGAGGAGGGGTAGGTCCGCCCTCCACGGTAAGATGCAGGCTGTATTTCGGTCTTGAGTCAACACCTCTGCCTGTATCGGGGCACGTCCTGGCCTTCGATACCACACTCTTTGGCCCGAAATCTGCGACTGAATCACTATATCGGGTACCAAAGGGGGGGTTCTAATTTGCCACATGGACATGATTAATGTCCCCCTTGCAATGAAAACAGGGGGTGTCAACTATTACCTCTGTTGGCCATACACCGATTACTGAAGGGTTTACTGATCCCCCAACCTCTAACAATCTCCCCCAAGGTGCAAGGAGACCACACCATTTTGGTCCTGCTTGCACCTTCCAAGGCCATTTTACCTTGTGTCTCCCGGGCTCTAGGTCATCAGGGGCAGGGAGCAGAAGATTATTCATTGTGCCAACTTGTGGCTTGAGTGAGGTGTCCTTGCTTGTAATTTGTATCCTAAGTGGGGAGGCCCAAGTTGTCTGCAGCATTTTTAAAGCACTGGGTCTGCCATCTCTTGGTCTCTCATTCAAGTCTCGCAGGGTTTCATAAAGCCTTTTGGTCCACCCCTGCAAGGACTGTGAATCTGCCTTCAGAGCAGCCTTCAGGATCCCATTGTATCTTTCTATTAGGCCTGCTCCTGTTGGATTGTAGGGCAGGTGAAACCGCCATTCAATGTTATTGTCTTCAGCCCACTTCTGCACAGTTGCACCTGTGAAATGTGTACCTTGATCACTCTCAATAACCTCAGGAGTCCCGTATGATGCCATCAATCTAGTTAGAGCTTTGATGGTATTGGCTTGGTTTGCCTTTGCTACAGGATAGGCTTGCATCAGTCCACTCGCTGTATCGACACAAGTTAGGGCATATCTGGCCCCCTCAGATCGAGGAAGGGGACCTATATAATCGATCTGCCATCGCTGTAATGGGTTGTGTCCTCTAGCGAGATGGGCCGTAGTTTCCGGCAGAGGTCTTGGTCTCATTCGCGAGCAAGCGTCACAGTCCTGACATGCCTGGACAATATCTGGTAACTGTATGGGCAACCCCCATGCTTTAGCTGCTGCCCACATGGTTTTCTGTCCTGCATGCCGTAATTTCCGATGCAGCCAGTGAGCTATGTCTTCTGATGGTGTACTTCCCAACCATCGGACTCGAGCCAGTGTGTCAGCTTCATCATTGCCTGGTGACTGCAAGGGTTGATGTCCAGAGACGTGGTATGCTCGTACGGTCCTGTGCCTAACCACGTTCCATATATCAACCCACATATCTTTGCCCAGATAGGTCGGGCATGGATTGTCCAATCCTGAGTGGCCCACTGTGCTATCCAGAGCGTGAGCCCTCGGTAGACTGCCCAACTATCTGTGCAGATGTTTAGTGCACTGTTGCCAGGCTCTTGAGTTATCACCATCCACACAGCTCGTAGCTCAGCCCACTGGCTACTTTGTCCATCCCCTTCTTCAAACCATATTGTTTCAGTTGAGGGATGGTATGCGACAGCTCGCCACCTACTTGGGTTCCCTCTGCTGGATCCATCTGTATACCAGGCATCTTCTGGGATAGGGTATTTTCCCTCCTGTACAGGACTCTTTTCTGGACAAGTAACCACTATTTCCTCAGGTGTCTCGCTGTGATATGTTACTGGCCCAAGTATCTTTGAAGTTCTTCCTTCAGTGGAGATGATGACAGGCGGCTTCTTTGGCTAAGATAGGCAACCCAGCGTGCTACTGTTTGTGATTGGGCCACCCCGGTCCTTAGGAATGTGAGTTAGGTCTTTTACCCACCCCTGAATTGGTAAAGTTGTTTTGACAATAACCTCTGCGGTCTGAGTTATTGGTTCTACTGCCTGCAATGCAGAATAGGTAGCCAATAACTGCTTTTCAAACCATGCTGTATCTCTCTTCTGCTCCATGCCAAATCTGTGACCAGAACCCAATTGGGATTCGAACAGAACCCTGGCGCTGCCACAGCCCCCCAGCCAAACCCTTCTTGGGTCACATGCACATCTAGTTCGGCTGGAAGGGTTGGATCAAATATACCTAGCGCCTGGGCCTGTTTAACAGCTATTTTTGCTTGCTGGAAGGCTTCTTGTTCTGTTCTACCCCAATCCCATACTTGGCCTTTTTTTGTTAATCGATATAAGGGTTTTAGCAGTTGTGCTAAGTGGGGAATAAAGGATCGCCAATATCCTAATATAACCCAAAAACTCCTGCAACTGCTTCGGTTTCGTAGGAACCGGGAACGCTTGGATCTTATCAATGATCGCACTGGGTAACACCTTAGTCTTACCTGACCAGACAACACCCAGAAATTTAACTGATAGCCCTGGTCCTTGTACTTTTTGTGGGTTTATAGCCCATCCTTTTTCCTGTAAATAAGTAATTAATGATGGTACTGTCTTTTCTAATGCCTCGATTGAGTCAGATGTTAACATCAAATCATCAATGTAGTGGAACATTTTGACAGTAGATGGTTTGTTCCAATTTGCCAAGTCACTTGCCACCAAATTATGACAAAAAGTAGGTGAATGCACGTACCCCTGAGGTAGAACTTGAAAAGTCCACTGCCTGCCCTCCCACGTGAATGCAAACTGGTCTTGGGACTCCTTAGCAATTGGAATGCTGAAAAATGCATTTGCTAGATCCAGAACGCAGTGGTATGTTTCTATTTCTCTACTTAATGTATCCATGAGGGAAGCGATGTTGGGTACAGCTGCATGGATTGGTGGCGTGACTTTATTTAGTTCTCTGTAGTCTACTGTCATTCGCCACGTACCATCTGGTTTCCTGACTGGCCATATGGGGAGTTGTATGGGCTGTGTGCAGGTCTATAATCCCTACTCTCTCCAGCTCCTGCACAGTCTTGGTAATTTCTTGTTGCCCACCCGGGAGTCTATACTGCTTTGTATTTGTGATCCGGCGTGGTTGTGGCAAACAAATAGGTTCATTTCTGCATGACCCCTTATGATTGCCTGCACTGCCCGGATACTAATACATCTTTCCCTTAATCTGAACTCTCCCACAGTGGTTTGGAGAGTCAAACCCGACAGGATATCAATCCCCAATATATACTCTGGAATTGGGGCAATAGACACCTTGTACTCCCGGGGTGGTAGACGCCCAACCCCCAATTTCAACCATGTTTGTGTTACGGGGATCATCTGCCCCCCGAACCCACCTATCATTGCCTTAGAGCCTGAAAATTGGTTTGGGTCACCATATATAATTGATGTTTCTGCCCAGTATCTACTAATGCCATAACCCGCTGTACATTCTTTCGGGACCAATGAATCGTTAGTTCACGTAGGGTCTCCGGTCTCCTCTGGAGACCCTAGTCTTGGGGAATTTTGGCTCCGCTGTCAAGCCATCAGCTGTGCAATCCCTAAGTCTTTTTCCTCTGATGGCTCAACTGTGGCTGCCCGGGCAACCTGAGGAGGTTTACGTTTTTTTGATGGACTATGAAGTCTTCTAGATTCCACGTATTTTGTGGAATCCGTTCTATGAGTCTAACTCCTTCCCTTTTAGGAGAGCGTTGGAATCTCTGACTGTTTGGTAACTGTTTCCATAGTTGTAATAAGACCTGGTTAGGCTGTCCATCGATCTTTTGAAATTGAACTCCAGCCCTAATCAAGTCAGTAAACATTTGTTTTCTTGAGACCCTGATGGGTCCAGATTGAATTACATTAGGAGCAGGTCTCCTAGGTCGTGGTGGCGGATGGATGTCCGACTTTTCCACCACCATTCGGACGTTGCGCCTGGCGCGCAGGCGCTCTGTCTCCCCCAGATCTGCCACCAATTGGGCCCTGTTGTATAATGGCCTCTGAGGCCACTAGGGGATTTAGTATGGATACCAAAATTCCATACTGATGTGGTGGAGCCTGCTGCAGGATGAGGTCCCTCATTCCTGCGGAAAATTTTATCATATCTGGGCTCTCAAAATTGTCCTCATAAATTGCCTCCTTCATACCTAGTTCTCGGATATAATTTTGTAAGTCCTCCATAGAGGACCACAGGCCGGTATTAATGGTATATCCGTTTTATTTGCCCATGTCACACGGCATGCGGCCATTAACCATGCAATCAGTGAATGATTTTCTTCATTGTGTTGCACAGCCGCATATAGTCTTTGCCTGAGGGCCGGGTGAGTAGTAATTGATGCCAGTTTTGAGATTTCTGGCCCATTCACCACAACACTTTCTGCCCCCATGTCATATAGTCTGAGTAACCATGCTGGCACACTCTCTCTCGGTCTTTGTCTAAAGCGTTGTACTAAATCCATTAATTCAGCTGCCGTGTATGGGCGAGCTGTTACATGTAGTGTGCTCTGGGCAGGGGCCACTGGTCAGGGGGCAGCCCCGCTGGCCTGTCCTGCGTTTTTTTTGTTTTTTGAGTTACAACTGGTCGGATCTCAAAGGGATCAAGCTCTAGTGAGCCTCAAGATCTGACTTCTTAGTGCTTTCATTTTCTGAGTCCAGTTCATGTGGACTCTCTTGTATAGGATCCCCAGTTATTTCTAGAGAGATGTTTCGGATTTTTGTACCGGGATTATAGGGTTAGGTTTTTTCCCTCTCAAAATGCAACCTGTCTTTCTAGTTCTTCCACACGGTCACGTAATAGTTGATTTTCATCAGTGAGAACCCCTTCAGTTATATTTAGCCGGTTCAAGGCCATCAGCAGCGGCCACGCCACCGTGGAGGCAGCTAACTGTCGTTCTCGTGTAGTGAGTACGTTTTTGTTTAGACTACTGAAATACTCAGCCAGGCGGGCTGGGATTCCTGAACATTTCCTGCATCCCGTAGGGGACCCCATTTTTCAATAATACAGGCAATCCCGTGATATGGGGATCCTAGGAATCCCGGGATGTGCCCTGGCAAAACCTCACTTATGGGGCTAGCCTTTCCCCGTCCAAACCATCCCATGAAATTGTTCAAAAATGTCATGGTAATTATTTTAAGAGGCTTATAATTGGGTATCTTTAAAGATATTTGGCTGCCTGGCTCGCCAAAATGTAGGGCAAATGAAGGTGATGACAAAGCCTTATTTAAGAAATAGGCACACGAGGGAAAGATAGCAAAAAGAATCGACTCACCCCTCCCGGTAGCAGCGCGCAGCCCGAGCCGAGCTGAGGAATGTGTCCCTCCCCCGTTCGTACCGCCGCGCGCCGCCGCACTCACACACTCACAGAGCCCACCCATTGGTTCAGGCTGTGACCCTGGAATTCCACTACACTTGCCTTACCTCGCCTTGCCTGGCCTAGCCTGGTCTTTCCTGGTTTTCCTTTGCCATTCCTTGCCTTGCCTGATGGGTTTTGCATACTGTGACTTGCCCATCCGTGCCTGGCCTGGCTTTTCTTGCCGTGCCTTGCCTTGCCGTGCCTTGCCTTGCCTTGCCTTGTCTTTCCTGGACTTTCCTGTCCTGGCCTTGCTTGGCATGGCCTATTATGTCCTTGCCTTGCCTTGCCTGGCGTTGCCTGGCCTGGCATGGCTAGACCTTTTCTGGCCTTGCCTTGCTTTGACTTGCCTTGCTTGGCCGGACTTTGCCATCCCTTCCCTTCCTTCCCTTCCTTCCCTTCCCTCCCTTCCCTTCCCTTCCCTTCCCTTCCTTCCTTCCTTCCCTTCCCTCCCTTCCTTCCTTCCCTTCCCTTCCTTCTTCCCTTCCCTTCCCTTCCCTTCCCTTCCTTCCCTTCCCTTCCCTCCCTTCCTTCCTTCCTTCTTCCTTCCCTTCCCTTCCTTCCCTTCCCTTCCCTTCCCTTCCCTTCCCTTCCCTTCCCTTCCTCCCTTCCCTTCCCTTCCTTCCCTTCCCTTCCCTGTCCTGTCCTGTCCTTGCCTTGCCTGGTCTTGTCTGGCCTTGCCTAGCCTTGCATGGCCTGGTCTGGCCTTTCCGGGCCTGGCCTGGCCTTGATTGGCCTGGCCTGGCCTTGCCGAGCCTAGCCTGGCCTGGCCAGGCCTTTCCTGTCCTGTCCTAGCCAGGTCTGGCATGCCTTGCCTTGCTTGCCTTGCCTGGCATTGCGTTGCCTTGCCTGGCCTGGCCTTACCTGGCCCGGCCTAGCCTTTCCTTCCCATGCCTGGCCTTGCCTTGCATGGCCTGACCTGGCCTGGCCTTTTCTTGCCTGGCCCTCCTGGTCTAACCTGGCCTATCATTGCCTTACCTTGCTTTGCCTTGCCTGACCTTGCCTTGCCTTGCCTTGCCTTGCCTTGCCTTGCCTGGCCTGGCCTTGCCTGGCATTGCCTTGCCTTGCCTGGCCTGGCCTGGCCTTACCTGGCCCGGCCTAGCCTTGCTTTGCCTTGCCTGGTTTTGTCTGACCTTGCCTTGCCTTGCCTGGCCTGGCCTTGTCTTGCCTGGCCTTCCTGGCTTGGTCTGGCCTATCCTTGCCTTGCCTGGCGTGGCCTGGCCTTGCCTTACCTGGCCTGGGCTGGCCTGGCCTGGACTTGCTTAGCATTGCTTTGCCAGGCCTTGCTTGTTTTGGCTTGGCCTTGCCTTTCTTTTCCTTGTCTTGCCTTTCCATGTCTTGCCTTGCCTGGCCTGGCCTATCCTAGCCTAGCCTGGCTTTGCCTAACCTCTCCTGGCCTGCCATTGCCTTGTCTTTTTTTGCCTATCCTGGCCTGGCCTGGCCTTGCCTGGCCTTTTCTGCTCTGGCCTGGCTTGGCCAGGCCTTTCCTGGCCTTTCCTGGCATGGCCTTGCCCTGCCTGGCCTGGCCTTGCTTGCCTTGCCTGGCCTTGCTTGCCTGGCCTGGCCTGGCCTAGCCCGGCTATCCTTGCTTGGACTTTCCTTGCCTTGCCTTGCCTGGCCTTGCCTTGCCTGGCCTGGCCTGGCCTAGCCCGGGCTATCCTTGCTTGGACTTTCCTTGCCTTGCCTTGCCATGCCTAGCCTTGCCTGGCATGGCATTGCCTGGCCTTGCCTTGCCTTTCCTGGCCTGGCCTGGCCTGGTTTGGATGAGCCTAGCCATGACAGGCCCCGCCTGGTCTGGCCTTGCCATGCTTGGCGCCTTCCTTAGCCTTGTCTTACCTGTTTCAGGCAATCCTGGCTTTGCCTCCCCTGGCCTCGCAAGGCCTCAACTCACCTGGCTTCACAAGACTCTGCCTTGCCTGGCTTTCCTGGCTTGGTCTGGCCTTGCCTTGCCTTGCCTGCCTACCCTTGCCTTGCCTTACCTGGCCTGGCCTGACCTGGTCTTGTTTGGCCTTGCTTTGCCTGGCTTGCTTGTTTTGGCATGGCCTTGCCTTTCTTTGCCTTGCCTTGCCTTGCCTGTCCTGTCCTTGTTTTGCCTGGAATTTCCTGGCCTGTCCTTCTCTTGCCTTGCCTTGACTGGTCTTGTCTGGCCTTGCCTAGCCTGGCATGGCCTAGCCTGGCCTTGCCTGACGTGGCCTGGCCTTTCCTGGCCTTGCCTTTCTTTGTTGGGCTTTGCCTCGCCGTGACTTGCCTTGCCTTGCCTTGCCTTCCTTGGCCTTGCCTGGCCATCCCTTGCACTGCCTTGCCAGGTCTGGCCTTGCCTGTCCTGGATTTGCCCTGCCGTTACTTGCCTTGCCTGGCCTCGAGTGTACTGGCCTGGCTTGCCTTTCCTTGCCTGTCCTTGCCTTGCCTTTCCTTTCCTTGACTTGCCTGTCTTTGCCTTGCCGTGACTTGCCGTGAATTGCCTTGCCTGGCCTGGCGTGGCCTGGCCAACCCTTGCCTTGCCTTGCTGGCCAGGCATGCCTTTTCTTTGCCTTGCCTTGCCTTGCCTGGCATGGCCTTGCCTTGCCTTTCCTTGCCTTGTCTAATCTGGCCTTGCCGTGCCTGCCTTTCCTTGCCATCCACTGCATGGCCTGGCCTGGCCTTGACTTGCCTTGCCCTGCTTGCCTTGCTTGGCCTTCCCTTGCCGTGCCTTGCATGGCCTGGACTGGCCTTACTTGGCCTGGCATGGCCCTGCCTTGCCTTGCCTTGCCTTCCTTGCCTTTCCTGGCCTAGCCGTGCCTTGCCTTTCCTTGCCTGCCTTGCCTTGCTTTGCCTTGCCTTGTCTGTCCTTGCCTTGCCTTTCTTGCCTGGCTTTGCTTTGCCTTGCCTGGCCTGGCCTGGCCTTGACTTGACTTGCCCTGCTTGCCTTGTCTGGCCTGGCCTTGCCTTGCCTTGCCTTGCCTTGCCTGGCCTGGCCTGGCCTTGCCTTGCCTGGCCTATCCTAGCCTGGCCTGGCCTATCCTACCCTTGCCTGGCCTGTCCTACCCTAGCCTGGCCTTTTCTAAACTCTCCTGGCCTGCCACTGCCTATCCTGGCCTTGCTTTGCCTTGCTGGCCTGGCCATGCCTTGCCTTGCCTGGCCTTGTCTGGCCAGGCTTGGCCTCGCCTAACCTTGCCTATCCCTGCATGTGCTTGCATGGCCTCGCCTTGCCACCTCTCCTGGCCTGTCATTGCCTATCCGAGCCTTGCCTTGCCTGGCCTGTCCGGGCATGGCCTTACTTTGTCTGGCCAGGCCTTGCCTGACCTAGTTTTGCCTGGCCTGGCCTGGCCTGGCCTGGCCTCGCCTGTCCTTGTGTCACCTGGCCTCTCCAGCTATGAGTGTACTGGCCTGACCTTGCATGGCCTGGCCTTGCTTTGCCTGGTCTGTCCAGGCATGCCTTTACTTTGTCTGGCCATGCCTTGCCTGGCCTCATTTTGCCTGGCCTGGCCTGGCCTATTCTAGCCTAGCCTGGCCTTGCCTAACCTTTCTTGGCCTTCCATTGCCTTGCCTGGCCTTGCCTTGCCTTGCCTTGCCTGGCCCTGCCTGGTCTTGCCTGGCCTGACCTGTCCTGGCTTGGCCTTGCCTAGCCTGGCTTGGTCTTAATTTACCTTGCCTTGCCTTGCCTGCCATGGCCTTGCTTGGCCTTGCCTGGGCTGGCCAGGACTGGCTAGCGTGGCATGCCCTGTACCTGCCACGCCTCACCTCACTTGCCTTGCATCGCCTGTCCTTGCCTGTCCTGGACTTGCCTTGCCTTGCCTTGCCTTGCCTTGCCTTGCCTTGCCCGCCTGGCCTCACCTGTCCTGGCCTGGCCTGGGCTCCCTGGCCTTGCTTTGCCTGGCCTCCCCATGCCTTGCCTCACCTTGCCTCACCAGGCCTCGTCTTGCCTGGCCTGCCCTGGACGTGCCATGCCTTGCCATGCCTTGCCTTGCCTGGCCTGCTCATTCCTGACCTGGCCTGGCCTGACCTTTTCTTGCCGTGCCTTGCCTTGCCTTGCCTTGCTTTGCCAGGCCTGGCCAGGACTGGCCTTGCCTTGCCTTCCCGTGCCTTGCCAGGCCTGGACTGCTTGACCTGGCCTGGCTGAGCCTGGCCTGACCAAGCCTGTCTTGACCTGGCTGGGCCTGACCTTGACTTGCCTTACCTGGCTTGGCCTGCCCTGCCTATCCTTGCCCTGCCTGGCCTGGACGCACTGACCTAGCTTGACCATTCCTTCCCTTCTGTTGCTTGGCCTGGCCTGGCCGTGCCTTGCCTTACCTTGCTTGGCCTTGCCTGCATGGACTGCCTGGCCTTGCTTTGCCTTGCTGGCCTGGTCATGCCTTGCCTTTCCAGGCCTGGCCAGGCCTGGCCTGGCCTGTCCTGGCCTCGCCTCGTCTGGCCTGGCCTTCCCTGGCCTGCCCTTGCCTCATCAAACCTGGCCTGCCCTGGCTTGGCCTGGCCTCCCTGGCCTGGCCTGGCTTTGCCGTGCCTTGCCTAGTTTTGCCTGGCCTTGCCTGGCTTTCCTGGCCTGGGCTGCATCGACCTGGCCTGGCCGAACCTGGCCTGGCTGAGCCTGTCCTGATTTGGCTGGTCCTGGCCTTGCCTTGCCTGGCCTTGCCTTGCCCTTTCTGGCCTGGCCTGTCCTGGCCTATCCTTCCCTACCTGGCCTGGACTACACTGACCTAGCTTGGCCGTTCCTTCCTTGCCTGGCCTGGCCTGGCCTGGCCTGGCCTGGCCTTGCCTTTCCTGGCCTGGCCTTGCCTCACTTGCATTCCCTCGCCTGGCCTTTTCTGGTCTCACCTGGACTCACCTCGCCTGGCCACGTCTGTCATCACCTAGCCTCATCCGACCTTGCCTGACCTCGCCTAACCTTGCCTGGCGTTTCGTCTCCATGCCTTACCGGGACTGGCCGGGCCATGCTTGGACTGCCCCAGCCTGTCCTGGTCTGGCCTTGCCTGTCCTTGCCTTGCCTTGCCTCACCTCTCCTGCTCTACCCTGGTTTGGCCTGGCCTGGTTTGGCCTGGCCTGGTTTGGCCTGGCCTGTCCTTGCTGGCCTTGCCCTGCCTCACCTGTCCTGGCATGGCCTGGCCTTACCTTTCCTGGCCTTGTCTGGCCTTGCATCGCCTAGCCTTGCCTTGCCTTGCCTGGCCATGCCTGGTCTTGCCTGTCCTTGTCTGGCTTGGCTTGCCTTGCCTGCCCTGGCCTGGCTTGGGCCTGGCCTGGCTGGCCTATCCTTGCCTTGCCTGGCCTGGACAGCACTGAACTGGCCTGGCCGTGCCTTGCAATTCCTTGCCAAGCTTTATCTGGCATGGCCTTGCCTTGACTTCCCTTTCCTGGCCTTGGCTTGCATTGCCTCGCCTGGCCTTGCCTGGCCTGGCCTTGCGTGGTCTGGGCTGGTCTGGCCTGGCCTGGCTGAGCCTGGCCTGGTTGGTCCTGGCTTGGCCTGGTCTTGCCTGGCCTTGCCGAGCCTGCCTTGCCTTTCCTGGCCTTGCCTTGCCTTGCCTTTCCTGGCCTTGCCTTGCCTTGCCTGGACTGGCCTGACCTTTCCTGGCCTGTTCTTTCTTGGCCTGGTAGGGCCTGGCCCTACTTGGTCGATCGTGGCCTGTTTGGGCTGGCCTGGCCTGGCCTGGCCTGGCTTTGCCTTGCCTTGCCTTGCCTGCCTTGCCTTGCCTCACCTGGCCTGATCTGGTAACGCCTAACCTCACCTGACCTTGCCTGGCCTCATCTTACCTTGTCTGGCCTTCCTCTTCATGCCTTGCCTGGACTGGCCCGGCCTTTCCTGGTCTGCCCCGACCTGTCCTAGCCTTGCGTTGCCTGGCTTGGCCGTGCCTTGCCTGGCCTTGCCATGCCTTTCCTTGCCTTGGCCTTGTATTGCCTGGCTTTGGCTTGCATTGCCTGGCCTGGCCTTGCGTGCTCTGGGCTGGTCTGGCCTGTCCTGGTTGAGCCTGGATTGGCCTGGCCTTGCCTGGCCTGCCATGCCTTGCCTTGCCTTGCCTGGCCTGGCCTTGCCTCACTCTTCCTGGCCTGACCTAGCCTCACCTCACCTTGCCTGGCCTTGCCTAGCCCAACATGAGCTTGTTTGACCTCGCTTTGCCTAGCTTGGCCAGGCTTAGCCTCTCCTGGTCTGTCCTTGCCTTCCTCGCATGGCCTTTTCTGGCCTCGTCTGGCCTTGTCTCGCCTGGCCAGGTCTGGCAATGCCTAGCCTCATCTGACCTAGCCTGGCCTCACCTTACCTTGCCTGGCCTTTCCTCTCCATTTCTTGCCTGCACTGGCCTGGCCTTGCCTGGCCTGCCCCGGCCTGTCCTGGCCTTGCCTTGCCTGTTTGCCTGGCCTTGCCTGGCATTGCCTTGCCTTGCCTCCCCTTGCCTGTCCTCTCCTGGCCTGGCCTGGTGTTGACTTTCCTGGCCTTGCCTGGCCTTGCTTTTCTTTGCCTTGCCTTGGCTTGACTCATTTTGCCTTGCCTTGCTTTACCTGGCCTCACAAGGCTTTGCCTAACCTGGCCTCACCAGGCCTCATCTCTCCTTGCCTGCCCTGGCCTGGCCTATCCTTGCCTCGCCTGGTCTTGCCGTTCCTGGCCTGACCTGGCCTGGCCTTGCTTTGCCATGCCTGGCCTGGCCTATCCTTGCCTTGCCTGGCCTGGATGGCACTGAACTGGCCTGGCCGTGCCTTGCAGTTCCTTGCCTGGCATTGTCTGGCCTGGCTTGCCTTTCCTTTCCTTGCCTTGCCTTGCCTTGCCTTGCCTTGCCTTGCCTTGCCTTGCCTTGCCTGGTTTTTGCCTTTACTTGCCTTGTCATGCCTTGCCTCCTGGTCTGGCATAGCATGCCCTGTACTCGCCTCGCCTCGCCTCACCTGGCCTTGCCAGTCCTGGACTTGCCTTGCCTTGCCTTCCCTTGCCTGCCTGACCTTTCCTGGCCTAGCCTTGCCTAGTCTGAGCTGGCCTGTCCTGGTCTGGCTGTGCCTTGCCAGGCCGTGCAGGCCTGGCCTGGCCTGGCCTCTCCTGGCTTCCCTCGACAGGCCTTGCAAGACCTCTCCTCTCCTGGCCTTGCCTGGCCTCTCTCACCTGGCCTGCCCTGTTTTAGCAAGGACATAACAGCCTTGCCTTGCCTGATCTGGTCTTTCCTGGCCTTGTCTGCCTGTCCTGGCCTTGCCTGGCCTTGACTTGCCTTCCTGGGCTGGCTAGTCTTGGTCTTGCCTGGCCTTGCCTTGCCTTGCCTGACCTGGCCTTGCCTTGCTTGTCCTCCCCTGGCCTATCCTTGCCTTGTATGGCCTGGCCTGGACTGACCTGGCCTGGCCGTGCCTTGCAGAGCCTTGCCTGGCCTGGCCTGGCCTTGCTGAGCATCACCTAAGCCGAGCCTGAACTTGCCTGGCTTGCCTTTCCTGCCTTGCCTTCCTTTTACTGCCCTTGACTTGTCTTGCAGAGCCTTGCTTGGCCTGGCCTGGCCTGGCCTCCGCTGGTCTCGCATCGCGTTGCCTCGCCTGGCGTCACCTGGCCTTGCATTGCCTGGCCTGGACTTGCCTTGCCTTGCCTTGCCTTGCATTGCCTGGCTTGGAGTGGCATGCCTGGCCTTGCCTGGCCTGGGCTGGCCTAGCCTTTTCTGGCCTGGCCTTGCCTTGCCTTGCCTTGCATTGCCTGGCCTGGCCTTGCTTTGTCTGGCCTAGCTTGACCTGGCCTGGCCTGGCCTGGCATTCCCTGGCTTTGCCTTGCCTGGCCTGCAGCAGGCACCCACTGGGCCCTGAAACGAGGCCAGCGCTGGCGCCTCGCTCACAACAAAATCGGTATGCCTGCGGCTCGTGGGGCCGCTTGGCCCTCACACAGCTGGATTCAGTCGGGTGAGCCCTAAGGCACCAACAGGGCAGGCAGACAGATGAGTCAGCACGGCAGGGCCACGTGCCCCAAAGCTGCTGCCGCTGCTGCCTTTGGCCCAAGCGGGTGAGCGCCTCACCTCACAGATGACAAGAAGCAAACTGGAGAGGAGGCCGCCCATGCCTGAACACTAGATGCTGCCGTGGCTTCCTGGGATGGGGAGCACGGGAGTGCCGGCCCGCTACAGGCCCTATCCAATACAACCGAGTGGCTCATCGATCAGTGGGAGGAGGGGGGTGGGGGGAAGGAGAAAGGAAGGAGGGGGAAGGCACGAGCCCTTCCCCCAGACTCAGCAGAAAGATTGCACGCGCACGTGCAGGTGGGTGTGCATGGGCAACATCCGACGAGAGGTGCTCGCCTGTGCCTGAACACCAGCCTGCCACATGCCACCTTGAACAAGTCAGGGAGTGGGATACAGCCAGCCCACTGGGAAGCCTCTCCAACACACTTGAGTAGCGCCATGAATCAGCCGGGGCTCCCGCATGTGGGTGAGAATGTGGTGCGAAAGTAGATCAAGGTGACACCGCCATGACCCACGAGCTCCAGGTCCCCTTCTTCTTTGATCACAGCGGGACCTGCCGGGAACGCCCCTGGCCCTCCTATGTTCAAGTGCCAGCACCGTTCCGCGCCCTTCTTGCCTCTTTCTTTCTCTCTCCCTTCGCTCTGGCGGTGCGGGAGCCAGCTCGCCCCTTGCCTCTCTCTTGCTTCTCCAGCTTTTTTTCGCTGTACCCCCGAGACCACCTTAGCCCAGTACTGGACTGCGGGACGTGGAGCAACAGACAAACCAAAGTGACTGGACCGATCGAACAAACCAATGCCCAAGAAAGCCACTGCCGCCGCCACCGATCTCCAGTCTATCTGGCTGGTGAACCTTGCTCATGAGCCTGACAAGGCGGGGTAGACTGTTCCGCCGTACCTGAGCCGCCCTGGCAGCAACCTCTAGCCGTCACCACAGAGTGAAACAAGCCAGCTGGAGCCTGCTGGGGCCAGGTAGACCATTCCACCATGCCCGAGCCGCCCCACAGTGACCTCTAGCCACCGCCGCGGAGCGAACAGGCCAGATGGAGAGTGCCAATCCAGCTAACGTGAGACACTCCTACACGAGTCTCCACCCGCCGCTGCAGAACAACCGAGGGAGCCCAGGCCCGCCGGCACTGGGTAGACCGGTCCGGCGAACACAAGCCGCTCCTACAGTCGGCCTCCAGAAGTCGTCGCACAGCATCCGAGTCCTGTCGGGTCCCACCCTCTTCCGGATGACAGGTCCAGCGATCCCGACAGCTCCTGCCACTGCCTCCACCACCGCCGCAGGAGACCAAGTCACTCGAGGCCCGGAGGGGCCAGGCCGACTGGTCCGGCAACCGGGAGCAGCTCCCGCAGTGGCCTCCAGAAGTTGCCGCGCAGTGTCCTAGTCCTGTGGGGCCTGCCCACGTCCAGGATGACTGGTCCAGCAATCCCGATCACTCCTGCCACAGTCTCCAGCCACCGCTGTGGTGAGACCCACGTCGCTCAGGGCCCACCCAGGCCAGGCCGACCGGTCCGGGGACTGGGATCAGGCTCCCGCAGAGGCCCCCAGAAGTTGCCCTGCAAGTGTCCGATTCCTGTTGGGGCCCACCCTGGTCCGGGGTGACCAGTCCAGCGAACGGGAAGCGGGCTCTTGCAGTGGCCTCCAGCCACTGCCGCGGAGTGACGAAGTCCATCCTGGCTGGGTAGACGTGGCCGGTGCACACCTGATGACCATAGCAGTGACCTCTAGCAGCCCCATAGGTGGGACAGATCGGAGCCCTCCCTGGGGCCCGTAGACTGTTCTGCTGTTCCCGAGCCATGCAGCAGCAGCCTCTAGCCACCTCCGCCTAGCGCAAGAGTCAGTCGGAGCAGGTATACCTGGATGGCGCGCCAAGAGTCCATGGCAGCAACCTCTAGCATCTGCCGCGGAGTGAACTGCTCGGAGCCCACTGGGGCTCAGTAGACCTTTCTGCCGTTCCAAGCCGCCCAGGCAGCGACCTCTAGGTGCTGCTGCTGGCTCGCAAGCGAGTCGGAGCCAGGTAGACTTGGACAGCAACACTAAGCTGCCCCATCAGTGACTTCCTAGCCACCTTCTGTAGATCAAACCGTCTGGTCGAGGCCAGGCGACCATCTCCTGGCAAACCTGAGCCAACTTCTGCAGCAGCCTCCAGAAGTCGCTGC